>NC_056728.1:1529398375-1529538375 GCF_019279795.1 Protopterus annectens | reverse complement strand
GATGCATGTTCTAAAGGTGTTTTTTGTTTTCCCAATGTAATACCTTTGACACATTTGACACAGTGCAATATAAACCACATTCTTAGTTCTGCAGTTACTTTTGTGCCAGGACCTGATTGTTCCATATTGTGGTATGTCCACCTTATCACACTCTAAAATATATCTGCATTGTGAACAATGTCCGCACTTCCTTGTGGATCCACTACTTTGAAATCTCCACCCCCTCCTTTTTCCATTCCAACATGTTCTTAATACAAGTGACTTTTTTGTAAACTACCAATGGTTTATCCTCTATCTTGTTTTTTTAATATGAACCAATTTTTAAACAAAATGTCTCTAAACTGTGGGAACTGGGGATTAAAAGTCATAATCATTGCTTTAGTGAAAGTGTTGTTGTTGTTATTTCTGTTGACCCCTACATTGTCTTATTTACCAACTACATCATGTGTGTCACCTTCTTGACCAAGACCCAACAAGGGATAAAAGTGCCCAGACTTTCTCTTATGGGTAACCTCTTCTAAAACTGGCACCACAAACTCTTTTGGGTACCCTCTTCTAACCAACTTACCCAATAAAACATCCCTTTCATGATAAAACATGTCCAACTCACTGACCATCCTCGCGAGCCTTACCCCTTGCCCCTTAACCAGGGATCTTTTTTGATGCATGGGGTGACCACTTTTAAAATGTAGCAGGGTGTTCAAGTATGTTGGTTTCCTAAATATAGTTCAAGTGAATTTCTTCAACTCCTTGTTCTTCCTAACCTGGATACCCAAATAATTAATACATTCTGAGTTGGTGTCCATCGTAAATTGCAAAAATGAGATATTAGTATTGAGGAAGGAAAGGAACTCATTTAACTGGTCCTGATTTCCTCCCCACAAAATAAAGATATCATCCATGTATTTATCATAACTTTTACACCATTTATAACCTTCAGATGGAAAAGCACTGGTTAACTTCCATTGTGTCAAAACAATATTTGCAAACACAGGGGCACATGCTGCGCCCATGGCAACTCCTGATGTCTGTCTAAATAGTTGACCCTCGAACATGATGTAGTTGTTTTGTCAAATAAGTTCCATCAGAGTCCTGAATGTAAGTGTCCTATTGTGTGTAAAATGAATATTTCACAGAAGAAATCGTAAAATAAATCAATACCTTCAGAATGTGGTATGACATTGAACAGGTCTTTCACATCAACAGTCACTAAAATGCTGTCATTGCAGTATAAATCCTGCTTAATCTTTCTAAGGCAATCCCATGAGTCTTTTATTATGTGGGAAATTTTATTTAACCTATCTTTTAACTGAAAATCAAGAAAGTTAGCTATGGTCAGAGTCTTTGAGGCCTTAGCATCTACTATTGGTCTTAAGGGGGGTTGGTGGCGTCCTTGTGGACCTTAGGAATTCCAAATATTGCTGGAATCCTTGGATTACTCTGTGACATAAAATCATACTCATGTGTTAAAATCTGATAATTCAGTAAAAGTTCATACAAGGTGGCATCTATTTTCCTATAATCTATGTTGAGTTCATTAACAGACACCTGTTCGTATCCATCTCCAAACAAATGACTCAACATGCTATCCACATACCGTTGTTGATCCATCACCACCAACCCACCCCCTTTTTCGGGCTTCATGACCCTGATTGATATATTATTGGAAAAACTGGATAACAAATTTTGTTCTTCATCAGTGAAATTGCCTTTACCTCTGGGGATTTTTTTTTATATTTACAAACAGTTCTGATATCATTATTGCACATAATTTCATTAAGTTGTAAAGTTGGATGCAGGGGAGGGTAGAATACGCTGGTCTTTTTACATAATGGGACATGGTGGTTGCTAGGTTCAACATTCATAACCACACTTAAATTAAGCTTCCTAGTATACACCATAAAATCCAACAATGTTCTATCCACACTGTCATTTTTGAGGGGTACAAAATTGAGCCCTTTTTGGAACAGGTTGGCCCATTCTTCAGTGACAATATATGCTGCTCAGGTTAAATATTTTAAAATCCTGGTGTTCATTGTATATAATATTACAATTCATTGCTCCTACACCAAGACCTATAGCACCACTCTCTGTCTCTACCAGTTCCCAGCGTTTCCCTTCCCTCTCCCCCTCCTCACTGTCCATATGCACCTCTCCCCCACCCATGGCCATTCTAAGAACTCCTGTTGTATGGCCGGTTGTTGTTGTAATTGTATTGTAAATTCCAGATACTTTCTGACCTCCTGGGAGGGTGCCTAAAGGGACATTCTAGTAATTGACATTGTTGTCATGGTAATCGACAGTTGTACCCCTTCCCACTCCCTCAAGTAAAGAAACATCATCTATCACATCTAACTGTTCAGAGTTAATAACATTACTGCCCTTCAGCAAAGGATAAGCTTATCCTAATTCATACTGTCTTTTGTCCCTTTCAAGTTTCTTGATATTTTTGTCCTTAATACTGGAAATTGATTTATCAACATTGACAAATATAGCTTTGTACTCATTAGTTTTCATTGAAAAACACAAAACCTCCTTTATCTGTTCATCTAATCTGTTAACAGCTTCCTTTAATAAATTAAAATTTCTATTATTGTCTTTTAAGAAGAGCACTAATAGCTCACATCCATGACAACTGAACATAGCCAGGAAGTCAGTATGTAATTTAGAACCACTTAATAACCCATTATGGAACTTCCAACATCTAAGGCCCTTCAGGATCTGTTTCCATTTTAGGCATTCCCTTAAGTACTGGTTTTCAGCTTGTAACTTTCTTTGTTTAAAAACGTCTTTCTTTAAAATTTTAAGTTTTTGGTCAACAGTACCTTGAGCAATCTGTTGTGATGGAAAACCGAAGTCCCAATATCCCTCTCTGTTAATCCAGTCCATAAGGTTAAATCCCTGCTAAGACTCCTCTTTGCTGTTGAAATAACTTCTTTGAGTGTGTCCGGTGATCGTCGCTGCATGTTCGGCATTTTCAATATGCGGGCTGAAGTAAATCGGGGTTCTCTGGCCTGGAGGAATACTGGCTGTTGATTCACTCAAAGGAGTCATGCCTTCTTCACCCTGAGGCCCAAAAGTAGTCAGGGAGGCATTGAGTTTCCTCCCAAAATCAATCAATTGCTGTGTCAACACCCCGATGAGTGAAGACAGGTTCCAAATAGCTTTCGTCAACTCGTCAGTGGAACCCCTAGCTCTGAAAGTGTTTTCTGTACCAGTCACCATAAAACTGCCACAAACTACAATAAAATCAAACTAGATAACCAAGAAGGTACAAGATGTACTGTGAGCTGAGAAAATAGTTTATTAAGAGCTTTCGTCACTCAGTACAAAATGACTTCATCAGAATAACTTAAGATAATTGAAACACATTATATAACCTCACTTTGCTGTTAACAGAACATCCCTATGAATCACTTAAACAATAAAATCCTAAAATTTAAAGTGACATTCACTCGTTTAAATAAACACATCTCAATGAACCCTCTTGTCTGCAAACAACACGTTTTTTTAATTAAACCATATACTAGATATTTACATATAAAAATTTATATTAATAAAAAATGTGTGTATATAAGTTGTGACTAAATATCACAAATGAAATTCAGATTTTTATTTTCAGATAACTAGTGAGGGACACAACCTCGTTCAGCCCAGGGGGACTTGTGGCATTGACCCTCAGTTGCCACATCAGCTCTTTGTAGCCTAAAAATAATTCACTAGGTCCCACTCTTTCATTAACTTCAGCATGTTCCAATACTGAAAATTTAAAGTTGTGCTCAGGAAACCTTTTGAGATGTTTAGCAAGGGCATTGTTGACATTGCCTCTGCTAATGTCATACACATGTTGATAGATGCATCTTCTAAAGGTGTTTTTTGTTTTCCCTATGAAATACCTTTGACACACTTGAGACAGTGCAATATAAACCAGGTTCTTGGTTCCGCAGTTACTTTTGTGCCAGGACCTGATTGTTCCATATTGTGGTATGTCCACCTTATTTTCTTCTTTCGGCTGTTCCCGTTAGGGGTCTCCACAGTGGATCACCTGTTTCCATTTCTTCCTGTCCTCTGCATCTTGCTCTGTCACACCAACCACCTGCATGCCCTCTGTCACCACATCCATAAACCTTATCTTAGGCCTTCCTCTTTTCCTGTTACCTGGTAGCTTCATCCTTAGCATCTTTTTCCCAATATACTCCGCATCCCTTCTCAGCACATGTCCAAACCAATGTAATCTTGACTCTCTGGCTTTGTCTCCAAACGTTCCAACCTGGGCTGACCCTCTAATATACTTATTCCTAATCCTGTCCACCCTCGTCTCACCCAGTGCAAATCTTAACATCTTTAACTCTGCCACATCCAGCTCAACCTCCTGCCTTTTTGTCAATGCCACTGTCTCCAACCCATATAACATAGCTGGTCTCACTACCCTCTTGTAGATCTTCCCTTTCACTCTTACAGGTACTCGTCTGTCACAAATCACTCCTGACACTCTTCTCCACGCACTTCATCCTGCCTGTACTCTCTTCTTCACCTCTCTTCCACACTCACCATTACACTGAACTATTGACCCCAAGTATTTAAACTCATCCACCTTCACCACCTCTACTCTTTGCATCCTCACCATTCCTCTATCCTCCCTCTCATTCACACACATATATTTTGTCTTAGTCCTGCTGACCTTCATTCCTCTTCTCTCTAGAGCATATCTCCATCTCTCCAGGGTCTCCTCCACCTGTTCCCTACTCTCACTATAGATCACAATGTCATCTGCAAACATCATAGTCCATGGGGACTCCTGTCTGATCTCGTCTGTCAACCTGTCCATCACCATTGCAAATAAGAAAGGGCTCAGAGCTAATCCTTGATGTAACCCCACCTCCACCTTAAACGCATCCATCACTCCCAACGCAGACCTCACCGCTGTCACACTACCCTCGTACATATCCTGTACCACTTTTACATACTTCTCTGACACTCTTGACTTCCTCATACAATACCACAACTCCTCTCTAGGCACCCTGTCATATGCTTTCTCCAAGTCTACAAAAACACAATGCAACTCCTTCTAACATTCTCTGTACTTCTCCATCAACACTCTCAGAGCCAACATCGCATCTGTAGTACTCTTTCCCAGCATGAAACCATACTGCTGTTCACTAATCATCACATCCCTTCTTAACCTAGCTTCCACTACTCTTTCCCATAACTTCATGCTGCGACTGATCAGTTTAATCCCTCTGTAGTTACTACAGCTCTGCACATCACCCTTATTCTTAAAAATCGGTACCAAAACACTTTTTCTCCATTCCTCAGGCATCCTCTCACTTTCCAAGATTTCATTAAACAATCTGGTTAAAAACTCCACTGCCATTTCACCTAAACACCTCCATGCTTCCACAGGTATGTCATCTGGGCCAACAGCCTTTCCATTCTTCATTCTCTTCATAGCTATCCTTACTTTCTCCTTGCTAATCCATTGTACTTCATGATTCACTATCCATGCATCATCCAACCTTCTCTCCCTCTCATTCTCTTCATTCATCAACCCCTCAAAGTACTCTTTCCATCTCCTCAACACACTCTCCTCGCTTGTGAGTATGTTTCCCTCATTAACCTTTATCACCATTACCTGCTGCACATCTTTCCTAGCTTGGTCCCTCTGTCTAGCCAATCGGTACAGGTTCTTTTCTCCCTCCTTAGTGTCCAACCTTTCATACAGCTCTTCATATGCATTATCACACTCTAAAATATATCTGCATTGTGAACAATGTCTGCACTTCCTTGTGGATCCACTACTTTGAAACCTCACCCCCTCCTTTTTCCATTCCCACATGTTCTTAATGCAAGTGTTTTTTTTTTTGTAAACTACCAATGGTTTATCCCCTATCTTGTTTCCCACCTGTTCATCTTTTTTAATATGAATCAATTTTTAAACAGAATGTCTCAAAATTGTGCAAATTGGGGATTAAAAGTCATAATCATTGCTTTAGTGAAAGTGTTGTTGTTATTTCCGTTGACCCCTACATTGTCTTCTTTGCCAACTACATCATGTGTGTCACCTTCTATACCAAGACCCAACAAGGGATAAAAGTTCCAAGAGCTCTTATGAGTAATCTCTTCTAAAATGTGCCACTGATTTGGAGGTAGATTTGGACACTCATACCCCTGAGAGAGAGAGAAAAGGACAACAATAATATGTTGTGAAGCCAAGTAAACCAGATTACATGTGTCCAGTGGACATGTGTGCGAAATGGACAGCTATGTATTGGGCAAGATTTTTTTTGGGAACAGATTGCCCTTTTTTTCTTTTTTTTAAGGTGAGAGTGGGATGTTGGGGAGGGATAGTAGGTATATTTGTGGAGTTAAATTGGGCAGGATGACAGACAAGACAGACAAGACAGCATACTGAGGCAGTATATGACACACGTGGTGGGTAAATACCTTGGATGGGGTGGGTTGTTTGGAAGTTGGAAGCCCATGAGTCCCCAAACGGAAACAGTGGGACTGAGGTCCCTACCCATGGGCAGTCACCACTGCACCTTCATGGCCCCGAAGGTGGCTGTGCTGGGGGCTGGGTAGGAGGGGCAGGCTGACCATCTAGATGTGTCACGTCACCCTCAAGCTGGCGTAGCTGACCTCTGAACTCCTTGCGGAGCTCGCTATGCACCCAACCTTAGACCTGATGACGGGAGACAGTTTCCTGTCCATTCCCACTCTGGGGGGGCGAGCTCCATCCCCTGAGGTGGTTCCACCCAAAGGTGGTGCAGGACCAGTGAACAAGGAGGTCCCAGTGTGGGCCCCAGATGTGCTGGTGCCTGGTGCCTTGGACAGATGATGTGGGAGAGGTGAGTCTGCTGGGATCAGCCTTGTCAAACATGCTATGGTGTTGCAATTTTAAAACATATGTGGGTTAGTGATAGTCAATACATTCCAGGATTAGGTATAACAGCATGCATAGATATTCCCATTAACCCAAAACACCAGATATGGAACAGCTGCATAGTAAACAGAACACATGCATATATGGAACTACAGTGGCCATTACAACAGCATGCAGGTACATTGATGGCAGCATGCCACCAATGTGGGAGTATTTTAACATGGCATATGCATAGAAACAAATTTCAATATTTATCAAACAACAGGACATATTTTCCAACAGTAGATGAAATTGTACACATACCCATTGAGTTGAGTATTTAGATTATTGTTGCAGATATGGTGGGGGCGAGAGAAAGATGTCAATTAACAACTTGTATATCCCTGTAGTTCTCAATACTTTCTTAGTCAGTGCTGTAATCTGTACCTTACAGGTATTATTGTAATAACACTACCCTATGGCCTTAGTTTGGGCAGTGATATATTTGTAGACAACTATATACATGAACTGTGTTTTACCGGCAGTATAAACCTCTTACCTGGTATACCTGTGGAAGTATTGTTTGTTAACACTACCTGTTTCTACGCATATTCCCAGATTCCAGGTTGATGTTATTATCTTATTGCACACACTCTGGGCAAGTCTTGACAAAATGCAGGTGAAACTGGGACATATTTTGACAATTGCCCTCATAAACTTTTGGTGAGTTGCTACAATGACAGGTTTGTTTTCATATACATTTTCTGAGTATTAACAGGTCTGCCAGTCAGTTGTATGTCATTAAATGTTGCCTAAATGTCAGAGATAATCACACTGATTTGCCAGGGGGACAGGTGATATGGGCCAATTATCTGGACATTCTGGACAAATCTGTACAGTTGAGGGGTATGATTCTGTATACAGCTTACTACCACTCCCAGGATTCGAACCATGGCTGTGTCTGCTAAAAATAAAACAGTGCACATAACAGTTGAGTGTGCTATACAGATATTGTTGTGCATCTATTCTCTGATTTCTGTCTATAAGTCTCCCATGGTTTTACAATCTGACCTTGTAATTACAACACTCTTATACAGGGTTTCCTAGAGAGTTTTATTATGTAGCACAGTGTGGATGACAGTGATCTGTAATACCTTATTATTCAGAGAAACTGCAACACTAACAATGCCATACATTACCAGAATAAACAGCACCAGTCCAGGATTTCAATCTTTTATTTCTAGGCACAGTTTTCATATCTGACAGACCTGTGGAAGGAATGTTTGTTAACACTTCCTGAATGTTGCAACACATATTACCAGATTCAACATTATTATTATGCACATACGTCTCACTCTGTTACTGGTTACACTCTGGTCATAGCTTCACAACATGGGGGTAGAGATGGGACATACTTTGCATATTACTCTCTTGACATTTTGGTGAGTTGCTAGAGTGACAGGTTTATTCTTATAGAAATATTTCTGACAGTTATGATGTCTGACAATCAGTTGTATGTCATTATTTGCTGCCTAAACTTTTGGGATCATCCCACTGACATGCCGGGGGACAGGGTGATAGCCAGGAAAATTAAGCCAGTTATCTGGACTTTCTGACAAAATATCTGTACAATTATTGAGGGGTATGATTCTGCATGCAGCTTACTACCACTCTCAGGATTTGAACCGTGGCTGTGTGTGCTAAAAATACAACAGTTTATGTCTGGGTTGAGTGTGCTATTTGGATTATATTGGCTATCTTTGCACTGTTTTCTGTGTAAGTCTCTCTGTTGTACAATATGACCTTGTGATTACAACAGGCCTATACAGACATTCCTACACATTTTATTTATGTAGCACAGTGTGGGTAACAGTGCTTAATACAACAGTACTATTAAGAGAATGCAACACTACATTACCATATGATACCAGAGTAAACACAAGCAGTCCAGGAGTTAAATCTTTATTGCCAGGCTGTTACCCTTTTATTTACATACAACCTAAATGAGACTCTTCCTGCTATATTGTCTGGTTTATTCAGTACATCCCATACACAATACAGGTTTTATACTGGCACTTAACTTTCTACTACTTTTAGATTTATTTTTTATGACAGTACATGCAAGATTAATACTTTCCTGCCTAGCAACGCAGCCTCTGCAGCCTACAGACATGGGCTTCCTGATTCATAGCCTGCTCGGCTGCCGCTGTCAAAGACATAAGAGGAATATTTAGCCATACCCATTCATAATATACATGAGCTGGCAATTATTAAACAGGTAGTAGAATGATACTTATACACTGCTGGGACATCACTCCTCTGCCTAGCTTCTGGCATCCACTGATCCAAGAGCTCCCTCTTCCTCCATTTCAGGACAGCATAGTGATGCCTGACCTGCTCACCAGTTTGAGGGATGCCAGTGGCACTGGTGAGATCATGGGTTAGATGGTCCCAGGCTTATATTGTGAACCCTGGTGCTGGCCCTGCAGCAGTCTCTCTTCATGGTCTTTTATGAGGAGTACTGCCATGACTTTGGACTTCTGGATGCCCCAGCACTGTGCTCGGAAGTGCGCTCCTTCTCCGACACCAGCCATAGTGCATAAAAGAGGAAGCTGCAACCAGTTATGAGATGTATTCCCAACTATGGGGTTTAAATAAGTCCGATTTCCTATACTTTGCAATGATTGGACAGTTTTGAAAATGATAAGCTATGGACAAACCTGCTTACCTAAGATTGGCATTGCTTAAAGGGGTGTACCAATGGGCAAATCTATTTAGCTGGGCTACGCATTGCTTACACCTAGTAAGCAGAGGTGTCCGATGCTTAACATTGCTTATTTTTAAATTTACACACTATTTGCTGTTTGGCATTGATTTATCATTCATTACATGTTATATATTTGTTTGGTATCCGTGATTCATGTGTACGTACACTGTATGGGGCACTTCTGTTTATTGGAGGATTCCACCACTTTATTACAATGACACCTCACATCTGACTTAATTCAGTACTCCAGTTCACATATATATGTTATGTAGTAGGTTATACAACATAAAACTGTTTATAGATTCCTTTCACATGTAAATTGCTATAGTGAGGATCTGTTTGGGTATACCTCTATTGTATGTACAGTTGTGATGGCTTACTGGTTAACTGCTGTGACTGTAGTGTCCTGGATTCAAGACCTGCAAGGCCTATTTATTTTGTTGCTGGGCATAACAGGGGCTGTTGGATACAGAGTGCTTAAGGCACTTTTAAGCAGTTGTAAGTGGGTTTGCGTGGGTCTGCCCAATGGTAAGCAATGCTAACGTCCGGTTAAATATGCTTACATAGAGTTAGCTTCAAAATTGCTTAACCTGTGTGTGTTTTGCTTACGTCATGCAAACAGGTTTAAACCTGCTTACTACTGCTTAAAAGTGCTTACTCCTGCTTACCCCTGCACTAATTTAAAAAGACATGAAACATGGGTCTTGGGAAAGTGGTAGATTTGGACACTCTATGAATTTATCATTCATTACACATTATAACTTCATTTAGTATCCCTGATACATGTGTGCATATACTGTATGGGGCATTTGTGTTTATCTGTGGATTTTACCACATTATTACAATGACACCTCACATCTGCACTTAATGCAGTACTCCAGTTCACAAATATATTTTATTTAGTAGGTTATACAGCAAAAAATTTTCATAAATAAATTTCACATGGAAAATGGAACTTACTACAGTGAGGGTTGAACCAGGAATGACTGCTCGCAAAGCGAATGCTCTGACAACTACACTATTGCAGTACTGCTTCAACTGAATGTGTCTTGCTATTTTTCTTCTTATGCTATTTAAGCTACAGTATGCATAGCTAAGCAATGGGCAAACCTGCACACCTACAGTTAAATTTAATCTATTTGATAAAAAAAAAAATTCTCTACTGTTATGTTCTCTAGGAAGGCAAAGATTATACTTATTGCTATGGATTCCTGTGTGTATCTACATATTTGGCAGACATCCCAGCAGCCCCCCCCCCCCATACCTCTCAACCTCTTCATGCAAAATATCTGGACAAAGCTTGACAAAATGAGGTACAACTAGGGATATATTTTAAATATTGCTCTTATAAATTAGGGAAGTTGTTAGTGTAACAGGATTTGTTTTAAAATAATGTTTCTGACAGATTTGGTGTCTGAAACTCAAATATATGCCATTAATTAACAATGTCAATCCTGGCATCATCCCAGTGATTTTCCAGGACAAATGGGGTTCAGGCCAACTGTATGAGCAAATGGACATCCCCTGCACTTGTCCATGCTCTGTGTCCATTTAGCAGTGACAGCGTGCCTTCATTACTATGCATGGCATGCTGCCATGCTGCTCTTAAATGGTCTTTTCTGTGCAGTTATAAGCTATTCCTGCACTGAACCTTACTGAATCCCGAGGTTCTTCGCTTAATTTTCTTCTTAGAGTCAGAGGTTTTCCAAGTATTCTTATCAGCATTTATTTTAAGACTAGGGCTGGCCCATTCCATTTCATCAATATTGTCTAAGATGTTATTATTTTTTATATATGTAATTGCAGCGTCCAGGTCTTCAAAAATTATTGAATCATTTTGATAGAATATTTTCTATCGTGCAGGAAAAAGTAAATGGGTTTGTATTTGATTTTTTTTGAATTCTCTGACTAAAGGTAAGGACATTTTTCTTTTTGATATTACTGAAGGAGAATATTCGTTATCAAAATGTATAATATTGTCCTTTAGTTTAATTGGAGATTTTGCCCATGCAGTCTATAAAACCATTTCTTTATTATGGGATGACAAGAGCTTTACAATAACAGACTTTGTTGAGTTACCCTTGGTATTTTTTGATGTTGCCATAGATCTGTGGGCTCTTTCAATACCATATGAAAGAACCTCTGGGAGTTCTAGGACTTCAGGTAACCAGGATGATAGGAATGTTTCCATGTTACTTCCCTCTATATTATCCGGTAAGCCAAAGATTCTCACATTATTCCTATGAGACCTATTTTCAAGGTCATCGATCTTTGTCTGAAGAAGAGAATTTTGTTTTAATAGGAATTCAACATTATGCTCACTCTCCTGAATTCTGCTGTCCATATCATTTAGACCATATTCTATTTATGTAATCTGTTTTTTATTGTAATAAGTCTTCATGTAAAATGTACATTTTTTCTTCAAAATTATCCATTTTTACATCCATTTTGTCTATTTTTGCAGTTAGATTTTGTATAGTAGTTAGTAAGGATTGTAGTTCTCTTTTAATAGATGTTTCTTGATGAGAAGATTTAGTGAAGCTTTTTTTGTTCTTCTTTTGTAAAATTGTCAAGTTTAATTTTGACAGGAAAAATTAAAGTTTACTTACAAATTTTGATATATTACCCTAATATATATTATAAAGAATTAATTAGGAAAAAAATCTGTTATTAGGGAAGTTTTTGTCAAAATTTCCTGTCAATAAAGTTCTGAAGAGGCAGGGCTGATAAAAAATGCTGCTACTCTGTGCTCATCTTGGCCACGCCCCATTTAGCTTAGATTTGAGTTGACAGTTGAGTATACCTAATGGACATATAAAGGGGTATAAGTATTACTCCCTGGGTTACTGTTAATTATGATGATGTTGCTTTTACCTTCTGCTTAACTTCTTCCTGGACCATCTGGATTACAGAGGAGAATCTCTTCTGCCAAACATTTTTATGTCAGTATTGCTGAGCAATTTAAAGAAATGTTTTAATGTGTGCTGTTTAAGTCAGGCCTATTGTGTGTATTGCTGTACTGTCTTCAACAGTGGCAGCACTGTTAGTTTGTTGACATATATTGCAGTATAGTAATGTAGCTATTAACGTATTCATGAGTTTGTTGTTTTTTATCACAGGTGATCATGACAGTGGGAATGTAGGTCCTCTGCCACCTGAAGTCAGTGTATCAGCAGACTCTGATGATGGTGTCGGCCAAACTGAGGCACAGTCAGGGAGTGCAGAGGCTGAATCTGACACTGAAGTTGACATACAGCAATCCCATGCAATTCCATTGGACATAGCCAGTAGCCCTATTCCTACCAATTCCAGTGAGGCCACAGATATTGGACAGGTGGAGGGTGAGGCCATTGATCAGTAAAGTCTAGCTACTATGGCTTCAGTGACTGTTGAGTCTATCTGTAGCCAAAGTGTGGGTGAGGTGCCATGCAGGAAGGTTTGATAGGGATGCTTGGAGGGGCCCTGCTGTCCCCCATCCATCTGGTGCAGTTATTTCTTCTCATGCCAGTCTGTGTATGCTAGTGCCATCATGGAGGCACAGGCATGGTCCCATAAGTGCTCCAGACAAATTCTCAGGGTTGTAAATGTGGCACAGTCTGACATGAGTGACTGCCTCCACCATGTTGCTATTTCAGTGGATTGGGTGAATGACAAGTTAGAATGAGCAGTGTCTTTGATGGAATGTCTGCTGGGAGGGGAATCACATCCACATGGGCATTAGTTAGTCACGTCATCTGCTGTCAGGCAATGTGGCCATGCCAGATCACACTCTGAGAGTGGCAGCACTTCCACTGTTTCATCAGTGAGTGTGCTGTCCACATCCAGGCATGACAGGCCATAGGGTTATGGTCCTGGTTGTCCCCATGAAGGGAGCTCATCCAGCAGACATCAGTCACATTCAGGTAACAACAATGCATGTGATCATGGGTGGGGATGTGCCAGTGCAATTCTTGGCAGAGCCAGTTCTCATGGTCGGGGATGGCAATGATGAACTGCCACCTCTACCATCAACAGCTTGTACTTGTCTGCCATACCAAGCTGTAGAGTCAGCACAGAGCTTGCCTGTGTTCATGCAGACACTCTCACACCAATTTCAACTGGAGGACTCCTACAGACACACATACAACAGTTACTCATTTTGTCTTATTGGCCATTTGTTGTAGTATGCCTGCTTCTCTTTCTCATTCACAGACCCTCACCAACCTTTTATGTCAGCCTAGGCTTCCTGCCCCCCCCCCCAACACATACACAGACACACACACACCACCCTGTACAACTGATGACATCCCTGTTTTCTAGCTTTTAGATTCAGGGATACATAAGCTTTGTGTCTGATCTCTGTGTACATAGCTAACTTAGTGCTTAGTATATCTACATTTGTGGTATTGAATTGTTAATTGTACCTTTGGCATATATTGGCCTTGGAAAGTTAGACAATTGATAGCATCAAAATTTCCCAACTATATAGTGAATGATCTTGTGAGGGTTGTGAAGTCAGAAACTGCAATGTGCATCATTACTTTCCAACTTCTCTCTGTAATGATTTTCCAGTACAAATGTATAGTGCTAAACTGAGGGCATGCAGTGATCATCAGTACTTTTGAGAGCTATGACTGTATGAATCATTGATGCCTGAGGCCTACTACTTAGTAATGGACACATATAAGTCAAATAAGTCTCTGCTGTCGAATGTTAAGGTACTTTCTGTATAAATCTTCCACCTTTTACTTGCTTAACGGACAAAGTAATGAAATACAAGGATATGCCATTCATTCATAATATTAAACAATACATTCCATGTTCAAGACTTATCTTGTAAATGCAGCAGTTGCCACGGTTTTAGTTCAGGGCTGACTCTGTCTGATGCAAGCAGTACACAGCTAAGCCATTATATGAGGAGGTAAAGGTTATGTGAATTGCTTGGCATCAATGTTACTATTTGTATGTCAGTTTGAGGAAGGTTTTAGGCCCCTAGGTGGTGAGTGAGTGTGCTATGCATAGTCTCTTAGTCAATGGGGATGTTGAGCATACCTACTTCTTCCTAAACCCACAGCAGCTGGTGGTTCCTCCCTGACTGCTCATCTGCCTGTGACTGTGATGACCATGTTGGGATGTGTGCCACTTCCCCTTGCTGATCCTGCTGAAGCTGTTTCTTCAGGATTATACTGTGTAGAATGGTATATATTGTGAACATTTCTGTACATGCCCATGGATTGTACTGCAGTGCTCTCCCAGATGTATCTAGGCACCAGAACCATGACTTCAGCAGCCCAAACACATGCTCTATATTTCTGGTTTGAGCATGTGCCTCATTATTTCATTATGGTATTCTTCCATGAGTGTCATCAGTTACAGTTCTAGTGCATAGCCTGCATCCCCTGGTGAAGGACCCTGTGGGATATCCCCCCAGCACACATCTGGTACAGTGAGGTGTGTCAGATATGTGAGTTGTTGTAACTGCTAGGGTTGCCAGCACACACATTCAAGATTTTTCCATTGGCATTACACACAACTTGGCAGGTAACAGAGTAATAGCCTTCCTGCTTATGTAAATCCTCCCTTTTCCCCAGGTGGTGCCTTCATTTCTGTATGTATGCAATTTATGGCACCCTATACTTCAGGGTAGTGTACTACATAGTAGACCTCCTGCGTATTTCTGGCCTTCTCCTCAGAACTATGGGGAAAATATATGTGGTCACTGGCATATTTGAGCATAGCATTCAGGAAATGGTAGAGGATCCTGGATGTTCATGCCTGTGACACCCCCCAGCATGCCCCTGTTAGTCTCTGAAAGGTACCTGTAGTTAGTATCCTAATAGCTAGACATACCTTTGTCTCCACTGGGATGGGTTCCCCTCAGATGGCCCTGGATCTGAGTTGAGGACGGCAGAGGTTACAGAGTTCCTGTAGTGTGTCCCTCTCCACCTTAATGCTCTGCAATTTCCACATCATTTATGTTGTGAAAAGTTAAATGCAGCCTGAAAACTGTTCTCCTTCTCAGCCTAGGCCTATTAGCAGCAGTAGCGGGATTGGAAAAAACATCATGGAGTCTACACAGATGCTTTATAGCTTATTGAATAGCTCTGCTGTGTTCGACTAGCTGATTAGCATGCAATTCAGCTGCTTATGCTGTAATTATCATGCCACAGTGTTTACTTTGTTTGCACAGGGGTATATGCCTCTACACGGTGCTTACTGAATCTAAAACTGTCTGTGAGGTGTCGTGGACACTGTGAAAAATGACTCTGTAGTCTTTATAAATTCCTCCTCATTATTCACACTTCATTGCTTTCCCACCTCTCAGTCTTGAATAAATCTATTACTGCAGTTTACATTTATATTTAAACAAGTCAGACTCTTGGTAAGGATGCTTACTAACAAATTCTGTGGAAAATGGGGGAAAGAAATTAAAAGGAATGGCATGACATAGAATCAATACCAGAGGCATAGAAAAACTGGAAGAAAATATTTCGAATGCAATGCTCAGGTTTCAAATGAGAAAATTAAATAAGTTTTAAATACATGGCTTTATTTTTCACAGGCACTCCAGTAATAACTTAGAAGAAAAATAGAGTAGAACAGTTAAAAAGGTCGAATTAAAAACAGCTGTAGAAGTCATCATTCTGATAGGGAAGCCTATATTAGTAGTGCAGTGGCACATGTTGATGGAATATGCTTGACTGATCGACATTTCTTCAAATACTTTGCTATGTATGTACAATAAGGGCAGCACACTTGATAAGTACTAAATAGTTACTTAAAGAAATTAAACTATTCTCTGACTTAGAAGCTGGTTTGTTGACTGATGTGGCCTTGAAAAGCAAAATATTAATCTTAATAAATTAAAATTATAATCCAAAAACTTCTTTTCTAAAGCAAGGAGACAAATACTGTAAAAGTATCAGACCTTGAGAAATTGTTGTTTAGTAGTATTTATTGCTGAACTTGCAGAATATATGGGGAACAGTGATAAATGGGAACTTGCAATCAGGTAATGATTAGTATAAATAACAAAACAGACTTATTTTCAAAAAAGCATGTAAGAGGGTTATAGAAAACTTTTGGAAGAACATTAAAGACCATCTGCAAATGATGAAGAAATAAATTGATCATCTGGTAACAAAGTCATTGGCAAAATTGTTCATTATACCACTAAGAAAATGAATATGGCAAAATACTAGAAAATTAAAAAAAAAAAAAAGTCAACCACAGTCCATTAAACACACACATGCACATACATACCTGTGCACGTGCACACACATACGGGCCCGTGCATGCACGCACGTGTGAGGACAGCTCAATTTGCAGACTGGGAATTAAAGGTCAGTACTTTAGCTAAATATCCCCATGAAGGTAAATGAAAAGATACACGTATACAGGTTATTTGAGTCTGTCATTGTGAATTACCTGTTAGAAAAGACTAACTTCACTTTGTATCCACTTTGTAATTTCGAAATTTCAAAACTTCAAAGCTCTAAATATTGAAGCGCCGATCATCGAAGTTGTGGAATCTCAAAATGAAAAAAAAAACACAAATCACATCGGGGGCAAGCCCCCTTGCACCACCCATGTGGGGAACTGAACGCCCTCACGCCTTCTGTAACTTAAATATACCAACTCCAAGAAAGCACTGCTGTGAAGAGAATGGTAAACATCCCATTCCGCACTGTATGGCAATCTCCATTGACAGGTTTCGAGATTCCACAACTTCAGTGCTGTTCGGTATTTAGAGCTTTGAAGTTGTGAAATTTCAAAATTACAAACTGGATTCCCTCACTTCATACCACACAGGTCTTGTTAAAATCAAATAATAAATAAATAAATAAATAGACAAATAAATAAATAATTGGGTTATAAGTAAAACTTTTTGTGCAAACCGTGGGCATGGTTCAATTGTACTTTGACAAGACTTTTAGCTTTCCTCTTTCAAGTACACTTAAAAGAGGCCTAGCTATGGCTAGGGTGGTACTAGTAGAATGAGTACAGAGCAAGCTCAGTTGCCTTGTGCAATCAGCAGTGCAAGAGCTTCCATGCTGGCAAGGAATGCTGGGAAACACTTGGTTTATACTTCAGACCAGTGTTCTTCAGAACATTTATATCTTATATAATATGTGCCTAATATACGTAAACAACCTTTTTATAAATGTTACACAGAATTTGGTAATATGCCAAATAACAAGCTTGTCAGAGCTTACAAGTGTCTTCTTCTGCAAGAGCCCGAGTGAACAGATGGTACTAGGGTTAAACGGGTAATGCTATGAGATAAAATACCAGTGACAATGGTGCAGCTGCATATCATTATGAAAGAAACAAAGTGCAGCCAGAGCAAAATCACCAAATTCACTTAAAACAGTGGCACTGATGGTCAGTAAAGACTGGAAGATACAGATTCTTTAAACTGTTGTTGTTCCTGTAAACAAAATTAGGCTTAATACTTAAAATTTTGGCTAACTCACTGTTACCTTCCACAATTCTCCAGTTTCTTTGAATGATCTGCCAAATTCCTTCACTATTTGTAGTCATGTCAAGATTCATACTGTACCAAAATGGGATGTTCTGCCCTCTTTGCTGCTATGAATAACAAGTGTTCTCCTGAAAATGGGTGGATACATCTGATTTCTTTTTTCTTTAATGTCTCTCTGTAGAGACTCTAAGTATTCCAACTCATAACCCCTATCAAGAAAAATAGAAGTAATCCTGTGAAATTCACCATCTAGATACATACAAGAGGTAGTCATACGACAAGCTCGTATTTACTGCCCTTTGGGGATATTCTTTTGATAAAATGGGGATGATTACTTTTAAAATGTAAATAACTATTCATAAAGGTGTCCTTTCTATAAATTTTACTTTCAAATTGCCTGTCCAATTCATTCCATTCTAAGGTCACATCAAGAAAACCCACCCTGTTTCCAACGTCACTTTTCACGAACTGTAAACACCCTGATTGGGAATTCAAATCTTCCAAAAACTGTTGTTACAGTCCCCCTCCATAAGGAAAATTAGATTGTCTACAAATGTAGCATAAACATATATTTTATATGTCAGTTTCAACCTTGAAAGACTATTAGCTTCCCACCAAGCCATCACTATATTGACATAAGATGGTGCCACGGGTGAACCCATCCCGACCCCCTTACACTGTTTGAAGAAACGTCCATCAAAAGTGAAATTATTAAGTTCCAAAATAATTTCTAATAAACTGCAAACCAAATTTACTTGACATGGTTCCAAGTTGGAATTTGAAGAGAGAAATTCTTACTGCTTCCACTTCCTGTTCATGGGGAATGCAAGTAAATAATGCTACTACATCCGCTGTCATGATAAAATACTTGTCTTTGTCAAAAGCAAAATCTTTAAGAACATTTCTAAACTTGTCTAACAGGTCCCAGGAGTCTTTTAAATAAGAGGGCAGACTCTGATCAATTGGATTCAAATAGAAATCAATCACCAAAGCTAAACTTTCAGTGACAGAATGGGGGGCAGACACTATAGGTCTGAACTGAGGGTCAGTCATACACTTATGAATTTTGGGAATGCCAAATAATGTACCAACCCTCGTTTGTTCTACTAAACAAAAAATATACATTCTCATATCCATAACATCATTCATAACTGCTTCATATAGATGTGTATTAATGAATTGAAAACTCCTATGAATGTACCTGACATTTACTTCAGAATATTCTTCTTTATTGTTTAATAATTTGAACAAAGAAGTTTTATATTGCTCATTTGTCATTACTACAATGTTGCCCCCCTTATCACTCTTCATATACCGTAAGTCTCTCATAGAGGTAAGCTTAGTTAAGGCTACCTGTTCTAAATTAGTCAAGTTATCAAACCATTTTTTCTTTTTGTCACCTCTGTCCAAATAATGACTAATATCTTGCATACATGCCTCCTCAAAAATTCTTAGTGTCTGACTAATTGCTGGTGTGTAGCTAGAAGGTTTATAAAAGCCATTATAGTCATCTTTAACCTGTTTTAAATATATAATTCAAATTTAATTTATGAACCTACTGTTTTTAATCAATAACAGGCCTAGAAAAGTCCGCCCTTTTAGTGGGCACAAAGTTAAAGCCGTAGCTCAACAATTTAACCCGGGAATCACTTAAAGTCATCCCAGATAAATTAATGATTTTGAAATGATTATCAAAATGTCTTACTGTTTGTCGGAGGATTCTGAAGTTGTCAGTCAAATTCTGAGTCCTTAGAACTTGATTTTCTCTTCTGGTTAAAGAAGCAGTTTTTGTACGTGCTCCTGCACTGTTCAACCCCACAACAAACATGTTAATGGCCGCTTCATTGCCAACTACAGAGCCCACTGCTTCTACCTCGCTCTCATTGCCAGAAGGAGCTGTGGCCTGATTCTCCACCCTAAAAAAACCTGGTGACTAATTTTGAGGAACGTGATTGGTCAATGGAACCATTTATCCAACACGGTCTGTTTGTAGACCATTTACAAAACCGGCCTGCCTTTTTGTGATTTGCAAAATCATTATTTGATGAAATATTTTCTTTTTTTGTTGTAACTGGAATCAAGAACAAAATGGATATATGCATTGCCATTCTCATAAGCTTCCACATCTCTGAGTAGTTTGTTGTGCTTACACTCTATAACTTCATTCTCATGACTCTCAAATTCTTTTAGAAGCTGGTTATATAAATTGTCAGAGTGAAAGTCTTTTACCATAGAACTGAGTTCATCATCAAGTTTCATAATATCCTGTTTAAGAGAGGACAACTTCTTTTTGTTATTAGCTATCAATAATTTTAAAAACTGAATACTACTGGTATTGAAAAACTTTGTTAGCTCATCAAAGAAAGGATCACTGGCCTTGGTACCATTGGGACATTTAAAGAATCTTAAGCCCTTAGGTATTATTTCAAGTTCAACACATCGCTGGAAATAACAAATTTCCAGATCTACTGATACATAGTTTTTCAGTAGCCTACACAAACTGTCACTCTTGAAATTTAACTCGTTAATTCTAGCTTTGGCCACCTTATAATCAGCCTTCAAAAAAGGGTAATACCTGCTGTCCAGAACAGAGCGTACATCATTGTACTGCATAGGCCTAATGTTAGCTCCAGACCCCAAATTATTTTCACTAGAGCCACTTGAAACATTAAAGTCTATAAGAGTAATTTGTTCATCATCTGAAGTAGATGCTGTTTCAACAGGAAGATTTTCTTTGGATACTAATCTCCTTAAAGTCAATTGTATTTCATTTAATGAAGTCACCAATAAATGAAACAAACCATTTTCACCCACCAATGGTGTACAGTGTAGAGTCATATCCATTAAAGGATCCCCTTCCATTTCAGCCATCAGAAAAGACTTGACACTGAACCAACAAAAGAAACAAAGTGCAGCCACAGCAAAATCACCAAATTCACTTAAAACAGTGGCAGTAAAGACTGGAAGATACAGATTTAGTGTAAAATAAATTTAATTTCTGCTTTTTTCTCACCAAGACTTCATCAGAAAAACAAATGAAACAGTAAAACTGAAGCAGCACATTTTAAATACATTCCTAATACAACCAATTAATCAATTAACCAATGAAATTCACATTAGCTCAAAACCATGCATACATTAAAAAAAATACATCTTGTAACCATTTCAAACTCTTAAGAACAAGTATATAAAAACTTTACTGCCATACCCTGTATAATAAAAAAAATAATAAATAATAATAAATAAAGGAAAATGTAATTTTACATTTTCCTAATAGTCAGCTTTCTATATTTCAAGAAGCATTTGATATTTATTGCATCATTTAATCCTGGCTTTTTGTCTGCCCTCAACTTTATTTGCCAAGAAGTCTCTTTCTGCTCTGTCACATTTCTAAAGTCTCCTCCCCTGGGATCTGCTTTAACCACTTATAAAACTGAAAATAAAAACTTCTTAAATTAAGTGCGATAGAGCAGAGAGAGACTTCTTGGCAAATAAAGTTGAGGGCAGACAAAAAGCCAGGATTAAATGATGCAATAAATATCAAATGCTTCTTGAAATATAGGTTCATAGGTTCATAGGTACTAGGCTATCGGTCAAGGGCCTACATAAGCCTAGCCAACAAGGTTCCTTGGCTTACGCCACCCAAGAAAGTTATTTTCCTGTGCCACAGTTGAGCAGAGACACAGAAGTGATCCCCGGGGTGTATTTCCTAACCAACAGAAAGCTAACTATTAGGAAAATGTAAAATTACATTTTCCTTTATTTATTATTATGTTTTTTTATATAGTGTCTGACAGGAAAGCTTTCATATACTTGTTCTTAAGAGTTTGAAATGGTTACAAGATGTATTTTTTTAAATGTATACATGGTTTTGAGCTAATGTGAATTTCATTGGTTAATTGATTAATTAGTTGTATTAGGAATGTATTTAAGATGTGCTGCTTCAGTTTTACTGTTTCATTTGTTTTTCTGATGAAGTCTTGGTGAGACAAAAATGGAAATTAAATTTCTTTTACGCTAAATCTGTATCTTCCAGTCTTTACTAACCATCAGTGCCACTGTTTTAAGTGAATTTGGTGATTTTGCTGTGGTTGTACTTTTCTTTTGTTGGTTCGGAGTCAAGTCTTTTCTGATGGCCCAGATGGAAGAGGATCATTTAATGGATATGACTCTACACTGTACACCATCGGTGTGTGAAAATGGTTTGTTTCATTTATTGGTGACTTCATTAAATGAAATACAAAAGACATTAAGGATATTGGTATCCAAAGAAAATCTTCCTGCTGAAACAACATCTACTTCATATAATGAACGAATAACTGTTATAGACTGTAATGTTCCAAGTGGCTCTAGTGAAAATAATTTGGGGTCTGGAGCTAACATTAGGCCTATGTAGTACAATGATGTAAGCTCTGTTCCGGACAGCAGGTATGACCCTTTTTTGAAGGCTGATTATAAGGTGGCCAAAGCTAGAACTGACGAGTTCAATTTCAAGAGTGACAGTTTGTGTAGGCTTCTGAAAAAGTACCGGTCAGTGGATCTGGAAATTCGTTATTTCCAGAGATGTGTTGAACTTAAAATAATACCTAAGGTCTTAAGATTCTTTAACTGTCCCAACAGTACCAAGGCCACTGATCCTTTCTTTGATGAGCTAACAAAGTTTTTCAATAACACTGGTATTCAGTTTTTAAAATTATTGATAGCTAATAACAAAAAGAAGTTGTCCTCTCTTAAACGGGATATTATGAAACTTGATGATGAACTCAGTTCTATGGTAGATATATATAGATAGTGGAGGAATTTGGGAGATCATTCAAAGAAACTGGAGATTTGTGGAAGATAACAGTGAGTTAGCCAAAATTTTAAGTATTAAGCCTAATTTTGTTTACAGGAACAACTGTTTAAAGAATGTCTTGGAAAGGTGTTCCTCTAAGAACAGTGGTACAGCTATAGCCCAGCAGATGGGCATGTTTAAGTGTGGACATTGTAACTTCTGTAGGTATATTCTGGAAGGGCCATTTGTAAGTTTACCCCACATCAAACATACCATTAAAGTGGTAGGTCATTTAACTTGTAAAGTAAAAGGTTCAGTGTATATATATTGCTTTGTGCAGTGGATTTGAAGCATTTTATGTAGGAATGACCACACACACCTTGATGGAAAGAATGAGAGAACACATGTATAGTATTAAAACTAAGGATGAGAACAAGGCCCTGTATAAGCATTCTGTAGTCTGCAACAAATTTAAGAAGTTTTTATTTTCAGTTTTGGAAGTGGTAAAAGCAGATCCCAGGGGAGGATACTTTAAAAATGTTATAGAGCAGAGAGAGACTGCTTGGCAAATAAGGTTGGGGGCAGACAAAAAGCCGAGATTACATTATGCAATAAATATCAAATGCTTTTTCAAATATAGAAAGCTGGCTATTAGGAAAATGTAAAATTACATTTTCCTTTATTTATTATTACTTTTTATTATATAGTGTCTGACAGCAAAGTTTTTATATACTTGTTCTTAAAAGTTTGAAATGGTTACAAGATGTATTATTTTTTTTCCATAATAAATTTTTATTGATATATATTTTCAAAATACAATAAAATCACACACATAATTCACTACTATTACTATCAAAACTATATACAATATCTACATGAAATGCTTCCATATAAAAATCGTCATTATTCCAAAAAAGAAGACACCAGCGAAAAAAAAAAACAAAGCCAAAACATTTGTAGAAGTACTTTGCGTCCATACATATCATACATATTTTCAAAACATTGTTTCCTCCACATATATATCCAAACTTTAATATATTCCTAATAACAGTATTATGCTAATATAATGTTAAAAACCTTTTCCCATATTTTCGGGTTATTAATATTTCTGTTACTTTGCTTCAGGAGTAATTTATGTGCTAATATATGCTTTATAGCCACAAGCTTGAAATTATCCCATGATGTCTTATCTGGTTCTAACCAATTTGTAGCTATATATAACTTCATCAGCAAAAAAATATTCATACATATTATAGTTTGTGACCTAGAGAGCTCTCTAGGAGGAACATGTAGAATCATAAATTCCCATGATAATGTTGAACTTTGATAACCCATCTTTTATAGTTGTGTTCTAAGAGAGCTCCAAAGTTTATATCTACACTTGCAGCTCCAGAACATATGAAGAAGATCTGCCATTTGATTTGTGCAATATGGACAAATTGGGAATTCCTAGGATTAAATTTATGTAACCTAAGACGAGTATAATAAGCATTATTCCAAATCATCAACTGCGTATACATCAACTTTTGAAAAGAGACCGATTTTATAGTTAAATCAATTGCTTTTAATACCTGATTATCTGCTACTGTCATTTTGTTTACCCAATACCCTGACAACATAATTTTATCCTGGAATTTTAAATCTTTAATTAATTTATTTGTTGTTGTTATAAATTTGACCTCCTGTTGGAGAGCCTGCCACAATTCAGAGCATTTATCCACAATTCCAACTACCGGTTTAAAGTTTTCAAAATGACTCAGAGCAAGTTCTCTGATTTGTCTCATGACAACCATATAACTCTTAGGAAGATTCAATTCCTGCCTAACCTGCGAAGCCGATAAATGAAATTTATTAAAAACATCAATCAGAGTCAAATTAACTATTAATGGGAATTTACTAAGATCAATCAACTAATTATTTAGTTTAAAATTGGGATTCCTATGGAAAGGCTGAAAAACCATCATATATTGCAACAAGTCTACTGATTGGAATAAATTTTGCAAAGATGACACATATGTTTTTAAGTGGTCCATAATCCCATACTTTATCAAACTACTTTTATCCAAAAAGGGTAAAGCTTTAGGATTTATGTTCCGATCTAGAATATGCTTGTAATTCAAGACCACCCAAGTTGGTATCCACTTTGTATTAATTACCTCGTAATTAGCAATTCTTAAACACCTGTTGGCATTCACAATTAAATAGTATACTTCAAAATTCGGTAATTCAAGTCCCCCTCTACTCTTCGGGGTCATTAATTTCTCATACGATATTGTAGTTTTCTTTGGCTCCCAAATAAATTTAGATCTTTATGAATTTGTTTAAAAACTGTCTTTGTAATTGATACTTGAGCAGACCTAAAGATATATAACATTCGTGGTAATATATTCATTTTTACTATTGATACTTTTGCCAATACTGGTAGTCTTAAATTCCTCCATCTGCCACAATCAGCTACTATTAGTTCCCATACTCGTTTAATATTATTACTATACAAGTCCTTATTATCCGTAGAGAAGCTAATACCCAAATATTTGATATTTTCTTTACATGATATCTTCCCCAACAGAGACATTAATGAAAAAGGTTTAGGGGTTCTTAACGGGAAAATACTAGTTTTCTCCAAATTAATTTTATAATTAGAGACTTCTGAAAATTCATTTATAACATTTAATATCTTTTCACTATCAGAAATTGGGGTTGTACAATAAATAATAAGATCATCAGCAAATGCCGACATTACTAATTTAGTCCAATAAAGTATTGGTGCATTATGATACAAATTTTGCTTAATATATAAAAATAGAGGTTCTAAATAAAGGTTAAACAATAAGGGGGACAAAGGGCAACCCTGCCGTGTACCATTTTAAATCTGTATTATTTTAGAATAACTCCTATTAATATATAACGTAGTATACGGATTACTATATAACATTTGTAGTATCTGAATAAATTCCTGTGGCATATTGAAATAAGGCAACACATCAAACAAAAAGTTTATATCCACTCTATCAAATGCTTTCTGAGCATCTATTATAAGGGCATAAATATTAGAGTTGTTTTGTTTAGCATACATCATCATATTATGTAGTGTAATTGTGTTATCACTAGTTTGTCTAGTTGCCATAAACCCAGCCTGTTTCTTAGAAATTAAATGGATCATAATCTTTTTTAATCTACATGCTATAATGGTAGTGAGAATTTTCATATCCACATTTATTAATGCTATTGGCCTATAATTATCCGGGCTTTGGGGGTCTGAATTAGCTTTATGTATAAAAATTGTTTTTGATGCATTAAGGTGAGGGTCACTAATTTTATTTCTGATTATGTAGTTAAATACATGAGACAATATTTTACCAAAACTATCAGCAATAGTTTTTATCTTTATAAAATTCAACTGTCAAACCATCAGGACCTGGTGACTTATGTACTTTCATATGTTGAATTACATATACTATTTCCTCTGAAGATATAGGTTTAATCAGATCACCTTGCAGACTCTCTTCTAATTTTGGAAAATTAATTTTTTGCAAGAATCTTTTATTCTGTTTATGTATAGACCTATCAATTTGACCCTCATAAACCTTGGTATAGATTTTTTCAAAAATATCAATAATATGCTCAGTTTTAGAATACACTGTGTCATTGTATTGTATTTCCGAAATATGTACTGTTGTTTTCGATTGATTTATAATCCTTACCAATGCTTTTGATGGTATTTGAACATTATTGGCATATTTCACTAAACACCTATGCTCCTGAAGTGTTACTCTACTATTATGCAGCAAGAAGAGATCCCTTTGACATTTCAACATTTCCTTCTCTGTTTGAGCATTAAAATTCTGAATCAGTTCTTTCTCGAGTAGCTTCACTTTTCTTTCTAATTTTTGAATATCATTGTTTTGCCTTTTCTTATAATATGAGGCTTTTTGCAAAAGAAATCATCTAATTTGAGATTTAGCTGCTGCCCATTCAATATCAGGAGTATGTTCCTGAAGCTTCATCCTATCTGTTAAACCTTTCAGATATTTTACAATTCCATCTATTATATCCTTTTTATTTAACAGATTTGGATTAAGTGACCAGTTATAACCTCTATGCATTCTTGTATCTTTTAAATCTTTAGAAAACCTTAACGAAATTTTTGAGTGATCCGATAGATATCGAGTATGTATAACCACTACTGGTTCCAAATTAATTAATGCTTTGGATATCAAGAAAACAATCTATCCTAGACCACATTTTGTGGCATGGTGAATAGAAGGTATACTTAATTGCATTATTAATATTTTGTGCAGAACAAAAGGGGCCATATAATTGAAAATCTTCCTTGAAGTCATTTAATGCTATCCCGGCCTGCTTATTAAATGCTCTTTGTGGACAAGACCTATCCAACTTTGGATTTTGATAGGTATTCCAATCCCCACCCACAATAAAATAATAACCATCATACTGTGTTAAGATTGAATATAATGATGTTATGAAACTTTGTTGGTCATTACATGGTGCATATATATTCAAAAGTAAAAGAGGATTATCAAACGCATTATCTGATAAAATAACATAACACTATCGCCCATTTTGATCCACTTTAGAGTGTAAAATCTTGTCTTTGTATTGAGTTTTAATAATTATAGCTACTCCAGCACTGTTTGTCTTACCTTCTGATGCCACTACCGCTCTAATCCAGTTTTTTTTCCTAATATCATCCCACTGATCATTTAACAAGTATGTTTCTTGTAAAAATGCAAACAGTGCTTTGTCCTGTAGCAATATGTGTAGTAACAGCTTCCTCTTCTTCAAGTTCTGGAGCCCTTTAACGTTCCATGAGTCTATTTCCCACATTGACAGGTCTAATTATCCAATAATAGTATAAAAGGGAAATTATCCAATGGATATGTATTAACTGCATACTAAACATAATCTGGAAGCATTTCCTACATCCCGTCCCCAGCCAGTGCCTGCCCACTTTACCCCTGGACCAGGACTTATATAGGTCTGGTATGTAAAAAAACATAAACAAGGTTAAAAACACAAACATATTTAAAAGCTTCATGTAATAAAACTTAAAACATTTCCTAAGCTTACAACCTATATATTCTAACTTAGCTACTACAAAATCTAAACTAAACATTCCCTAACAAACACTGCTATTGCTCTACAGCTTATGTTCCAACTATTAATTAAGCAAATCTCTATTGTAAGGTATTATTACCATTTAAAGAAAAAATTTTAATATATTAACTAGCTACTTATACCTACCCCAAATACCTCTTTTGGTACAATCATTATTTATATACCACTTTTACTGAGAGAGAGAAAGAAAGAAAAAAAAACAAAAAAAACAAAAACAAAAAAAACACAGACAGAAAAAAATAAATGCATCCCACATTATAATTCTGTACCATACACAGTGCCTGCAACTACCAATTATCAAGTTTTGCAATTGCATGCTTTAGTTCCTAACTATACTGACATTAGTTGTCTAATTAACACCACCCAATAGCCACTATTTACCTATTTATATTCATATATATAGTGCTATACCTTGCACCCACTGCAGATATTGTAAAAATATAATTTGGTTCACACTATAAACATAAGGGAAAAAAAAACAAAAAAAACCCCAGGAAAAACAGATGTTATTATATGCTTCACGTACATATTCTAATGTTATTTACTTGTTAAAAAAAACATTAACACATTATGTCAGTTCTTTTCAGCTTCTCAAACCAGGAAACCATCAGTAATACTCGCAACGGGGGACCGCTTTCGCAGCCAGACCACAGGAAGTGTTACATCGAAATCCACACTCTCAGCTGCATTCAAGAGATTTTCTGTTTACCACTCGACGAAAAAAGTTCGTAGAGGTCATAAAAGTTCGGAAAACGGCCAGCAGACCCTCGGATTATCGCAAACAAACAGTTTTATTGCTTTTACAGAGGCCCAAACCACTTAAGCAGGGAACAAAGGATTACCTAAGCCTCGAAGTATAGTAGATAATGGATCTGACCTCAGGAGCATGCCAGTCTCAACGGAAGTTTCTTTCAGCCCTCTGATGCAGGTAAAACTTTAAAAACCTTCAGAAACACTCCCTTTGCCTCATTTTTAGTAGAAACATAATATTTAATCCCATCCACCATAAATGTAAGCACATTAGGATATTTCATCTGGAATTTAATTTGCTTGTCAATCAGAAATTTACAGTATGCAGATAAAGACTGCCTAGCTTGCCTTACTTGCAGTGGTAAATCCTGAGCCAGAAATATTTTACTATTTTTCCACATAACAAAGCCACCATTCTTTTTTGCAGTAAAAAGTATTTTACTAACATCTTGAAAGTTCAATATCTTAGCATATACAGGTCTAGGCATATTAGAAGCTTGTACCTCTCTCTCAGTGCTCTGTGTGCCCTTTTGATAACAATTTGTTTCACTCCATCAGCATCATTTAACAAAACTTCAAGTATTTGTGTTATAGTTGGTATTAGCTCTGCATACTGAATGTTTTCAGGGATCCCTCTAATAATAATATTATTTCTTCTAGACCTCGCTTCTAAATCAATAAGTTTGCTTTGCATGGCTTGTAACTCTACATCATGTACCTTTGTTTTCTTCTCCAGCAAGTCTATTTTGTCCTCGGTTTCTGATATTCTAGCCTCTGTTTTGTCCATTCTCTGCAGCAACTGATTACATAAAACTCCAAAAGTTTGTATTTGAGTAGTCAGGTCCTTTAAAGCTTCTAGTATAGGCAATAAAGCATGTTTGATATCGTCCATGTTCAGTGGCTGATCAGTTTTAGATCTAGTCTCTGGTTTCTGTTGTTCCTGCTGTCTAGTAATTCTTTGTTTTTTCACACATTCTTTACTGGTGACTGTAATTCCGACAGCTTTGTTTTGGTAGTAGTTGTTTCCATGCTTTTTCCTTCTTGTGACATTTTCCTTTGCCCAAGCTGACAGGTAAAATGAAGAATGCAGACAGTCCTTTGTTTATTTCTCTCTTCAGAGCTAGCTAATCACTTGGAATCCTGATAGCGTAAGACTTTTTTTTCCACTTTTTTTCCCTGGTTATAGATTAATTAAGTGTAGATGCATCTTTTTTGACTTTAATTTGACGTTCAAACCTCTTGGTATCGACTCAAGTTACAGATTTTTCTCAGGTTTATTGAGGAGCTGCAGGTCAGCAGTGTTTACAGAATGGCAGCCATCTTTGAATCCACAAGATGTATTTTTTTAATCAGTGCATGGTTTTGAGCTAGTGTGAATTTCATTGGTTAATTGATTAATTGGTTGCATTAGGAATGTATTTAAGATGTGCTGCTTCAGTTTTACTGTTTCATTTGTTTTTCTGATGAAGTCTTGGTGAGACAAAAGTGGAAATTATATTTCTTTTACGCTAAATCTGTATCTTCCAGTCTTTACTGACCATCATGTTTTAAGTGCATATCATTATGTTATTGAGTTCCAGCCATTCAGGAATATATATATATATATATATATATATATATATATATATATATATATATATATAGATAGATAGATAATGTCAAACAACAGTGCTATCCAGCATGTGCCATGCATTGCCAGGCATATTGATCTGGGATACGCAGAGGGATTTTTTCCCACTCAGTGCTGGAGTTTTGAGGTCACAAATGAGGTGCTGTTCACTACCTCAGATCTGAGGTTCATATCATATGAGGGACATTACCCTGATAAATGTTTACCATATGAAAGTAGTTGATATATGTAGTAGTACAGGAATAATTAGCACATAATGACAAGGTGACAGTTCTACAGATATATACATGAGGAGAGATAAGTCACAGGGCTAAAGCAGAATGGATCATCCGTGTGTTTGTTACAAAGCCTCTAACCATTCTAGACCTGAAAATTAAAATATGGAAGAGGAATGTAAATGGTCAAGGACACACACACACACACACACACACACACACACACACACACACACACACACACACACACACACACACACACACACACACACACACACACACACACAAATGAAAGTAGCTTGTACCTACTGAACATCAGAACAATGATAGAGTGGCAGTCCATTGACTCCGCTACCAAATTCAAGTAGATAACAAAGGAAAACCTGTGGAAATATTCATGAGAAATACAGAAACACCAGGCTCCAATTTTGAAACCAGAAAAAGAAAACGTATCACATGAAAGAAATGATACAATAATTGAAAATGAGCTAAATGACATATGAAGCAATGCAAAAAAAAAACAAACACCAACCAAACAATAGGACACAGTTGCTTGTAATATTTAATGATTAGGATGCTATATCAAAGGCAATAACATGCACAACTAAGTGAAATAAGCAGCATATGTAGCAAATTGCATGCATAAGTTAATGACTCTGCCAGAAGACAATATTCATTCAAAGTGTACAGAACACAGTTTGAAGCCGTCATCTGAACCCAACAAAAATAATCTGAAAAATCAGAGTTGAAAAAATAAAGTTATATCATACTGTCTCTTTACAGGAATAGTATAAGCATACAAAATAGTTTATATTTCTATTTATTTTATTTTATTTTGCTTCTTTTTGATCTTTATGTCTATTCTCACCCAACATGCTTACATGGCTCATTCATTCCTTAAGGCTGAGGTTCTGTTTCTCCTATTTTGTCTTTACTCACCTCTAGAGGCAAGGGTTGTGCTAAATCTAGAAGTGTCATCATCTTGAAACATACCTCTCAACTGTACCGATTTTCACAGAATGCCCAGACTTTTGTCTCATATTTTTGGTCAATTTTTCATAAAATTGTGTCTTTCTGGCAAATTAGTGGCAAATCATTAAAGACTAAAGTTAGAAAATCATGACAGACATTTGAGTTTTAGACTTCATACCCTTCAGAAAATTCATGCTAATGGAAAACCTGTTAATCTATCAATTTTCTAAGCTTGTAAGAGCAATATTTAAAAATTGTCCATAATTTGTCCCACTTTTATTTATGGCTTTGTCCAAATTACTTGCTCTAAGAAGTTGAGATGTATGTCCTGAAGGAGTCTATAATATTTTTCTAGTCCTTACATCTTGTCCACACATGTTGACATCATCACATGAGGTTGGGCAGCCAATGGAATATGTTTGACAGCATGCCATACCCCAGATATTTAGCACAGTAACGCCTTTTCTATTGTCCCACACAACACTCCCAGCCTGCACCTTCGCTTTGAGTTCTGACATGTACTATATCTCTCCTAGAGATAGCAGCCCAGCATGTTCTCCCTCTCCCAGGCTAAACACATCCATCCTCCTTGTTCATTCATGCCAGCAACTCTCTGAACTACTTTTCAAACTCAGATCACCTGGGCCATTGTCAGGGCTTTATCCCTATATACTACTGGTGCAGTTGCAAAAAAATCCATTGGTAAGAGTTGTGGTCTGTGTTTGTAAATAAATGATCTGAGTGTACTTACAGGAACTATTTAAGATTTTACAACAAAGTGACAACCTTCTTATAATTCATGGATAGCACACATTAAACTAGAAAAGCAGCAAGTTGAGAGCTTTGTTAAGCTATCCTGTATAATACAGCACCATGCTCACTTGCTTACACAGATAGGACAGTGTAGCAACACCGTGAATCTACAGATTATTTGCTAGAACCCAAACCTGCCAGAGAAAGAAGCAGAGGTACCACCAGAAATGAAAGCCATTTTAAAGGTAAGAACCACTGAGTTCCTATTTTAAATTAAAGCTTGATACATAGCCCATTTTAAGCACATTCATTAAACTAAAATAGTGGTGAATTTAAACAGCATATGTTACTTAAAAAAAAAAATCTTAATTTCTTTTCATTAGTACTCCTCCAGACTTATAAATATTCAACATTTGAAAAATCCTTTTACTATAAATAAAACATCTGATACAATATTTACCAGGAATTTACACTTTTCAGCTTTCATTCTCTGGGTCATGATTATTCAATACCTCCATAAGTATAATTTCCTATAAACATTAGTACTCTAGTTATTCCCTGACATGTTGAAATAAACTACAGCTTAATTTGATGCTGGTAATCTCTTTGAAATGTTTTACTAGAAGCATAGACATGCAATAAATAGAGTACAAATTTTTAAAAGAACAAAAATACAACGGACTTTAAAAATAATGCTCTTACCTTCATAATCCATAAATGTAGTAGAACTATTAATTTTTTTCTGGTACAAATGATACCAAACACTGGGTCTGGTGGATCAGTGAAATGAAAGTCTGTCTAGATACTATTTTACTGAAAAATGAAATGGTTTGAAATCATTTTTTTTAAATTTATTTAACATTTGTTAACTGGGAAAGTCCGACTTGGAATGAAGCCAATTTTCAGTGGAGGCCCAGGGAGAAATGCGCTTGACGTATGTCTTTGTAACTCTTTGTAACTTTGTATTTCTGCACGGCAGGTTAAATATCACTGCATCTCAGGGGGAGGAGTGTTGTCACATTCAAGTACACACACACACACACACACACACACACACACACACACACACACACACACACACACACACACACACACACACACACACACACACACACACACACACACACACACACACACACACACACACACACAAAAACGTATCCACACAAACACACCTACATGCACACAGTTCAAATCAAGCATTTTACTATTACAGTTCAGTGCTTTGTAATGATTGCTTTAACATCAGTGTCCCTCTTTACCACAACAGAAAAGGTTGTTCTGAAAGCCATTGTTCTAAAGCAATTATAGTTTTTAACATCAGTAGGAGTCATAGGTAGAAAGGCTAAGAGCAAGGCATTGAATTTTTCCCATTATATGGGCTCGCCGTTTTATGCGCGTGCAGCCATACTCTACTTTCTGACTAGAGAAATGTACTCCACAACTAAAAATGTAGCTCAGAGTAGGAAAGATGACTTCTGATAAGATCAAGTAACTCTTAAGTAGCATAAACAGAAGTGTGACTTTTGATAGATATGGGAGTAATTTCTGCAGGGAAGAGCTTGTAAAAACATTCTTAAAAATACGTGGCTTGTAAAGACATCATACTGGACTCAGCGACCACTGTTTTTTTCATGTTGTGTATAACCATATACAATACTTCTTTGTTACATCTAGTTATAATACAAAAATAAAGACCACTTACTAAAACTTTCTTAAGAAAAAAAAATAATCCTGTTGTGAAGTCATCTGTCATCCCTGCAGGTATCTTGATAATTTTACAGGAAAGAAATCTACAAGCCTTGAAACTTAATATATATTTTCTAATGGCAAAGCTGCTAGGCTGAATAAGTGAAATTTTCTTTCACTTCCTTAGAAATACATTAGGAGGCTATGAAAAATGAAATGGCTTATTTCAGAAAGAATGACAGTTCTTTAAAGCATTTTAAATTAGAATTTATATGTCATAAGGTTAAGCAAGAGAGTTGTTCGTTATGGGATCATTTTTTAAAACATCAACTTCCCTGGTGAAGTTACTTTCACTGGAGATGAAGCACATTAAATTAGAACCTGATTATTAGCAGCAAGCCCATCAATTTTTATAAATGAAAGAGCTGAATGCGAGGAAATATCCTTCCACGTTGTAATACTCTGAGTGCTGTTGGCAGGCAGAAGTAGCTTTAGGACTGTGTTGTTACTCTTTGGGGATGAAAACGTGATGATGATGACAAAATAGAAATATGGACATACCCAATTTCCAACAACAGATTAATGATTATGAGAAAAAATGTGATATGCCATTTATTTACCTTCTACTTTCTTAGTCAGTGTATTTTCTCATAGAAAACAGATAACTGCTGGAAGGCTGAGATAATCAGGTTTGCAAAATATAGTCATCTTAAAATAGCATGCAGGGGGCTTAAGATATCTCATCAAATACAAACTGATACAACTGAAAATGACAGCTTTCCTGCTTGAAGTTTTCAAGCTTTTTTTAAGTTATTCTCTTTAAAGTGTTGCAGTTCAAACCTGATAAATGAAATAGAAGTGGGGAGCTCACTTTGACTCATGTAGTTAATGATATATGGCCATTTTGATTTGCTTCATAAAATGTACTGTGTACGCAGACATTAAAGATAAAACATAAAGAGTGCAAATCCAGAGTTTTAATTTGTCAGATACTGAGATATCATCAGTAATGTTAATTGTCTGCTTCTCTTACCAGATGAATTCTCAGCGCTTTCTAAATATTCGCAGCATTCAGATTGCATATACGCTGACTCGGATAAATGCTTTAAGTAAAGGCTGGTTCTTGTACCATTGAACAAAACAGCAAATACAGTTTATTGCATGCTTACAATGGCATCCATTACACTGTTATCTGGCTTAGTAACATAACTTTTCTAGTACTGCATGCACTATAACTGAAAGAAATGTACGTACTAAAATGCAAATTTTATTTTACCATGAGTAGCAACTTGACAGCTTTATGTATGCTTTGTACAGTGAAATATGAAAGAAACTACCCATTATGGCTTCACCAATCTTGGCAATATAATGTCCTTGTTTTGTAATTGTAAATTATGCTCTAGGCCTGCTTTAGAGTAATCAGCATTAATGAATAGTTTCCTGACCATTTTTGATGTTCTACTTTGCACAATTTTTTTATCCTGCTATCCATCTATCTATCTATCTATCTATCTATCTATCTATCTATCTATCTATCTATCTATCTATCTAGATATTTGGGTTACATCCCATTGATTGAGTGTATGTTTCACTTGACAGCTGTTTAATCAACCATTTAAAATTGATTAAATAGCTGGTCGACAAGTGTCCAAGATCGAACAATTTCAAGGGTATATATTAACTTTGCAACTTATTTGAACTGTTTTTTGAATTCTGATACTGCTTGCACTAAAACTGATAATTTTTAAGTGTTTTTCAACTGTTGAACTGTTGAGGGTTACACATTCAAGTGTGATAGCCATTTTCTGCTTTAAAAGTGTTTGTTTTACTGTATCTGTTTTAATTTTTGAAAAAAAAAAATTCTCTCTCTCTACTTGTTTCCTGCCTTTCTATAACCAGTAGAGTCCGGTTTTCAGATTGTGGTGCATTTTGGACTGCTTTGTAGTTTCTGTGTTGCCCAGACCTTACTAAGATAGAAGGAAGCTTCAATGTTCATCAGTGAGAGTGGTGAGCTTTGAGTAGCCTATCTGTCGCTGGAGGAGTGGTTTCAGCTCAGAATCTGTAGTTTTATTGGCCATTTTGGCCTGTTTCTATCCCATTCATCTTTCTGTTTAAAAAAAAACATGTTTGTGCAGTTTTCAAATCTCGCAGCACCATTTAACTGTGGTTCAACTATTCCCAGTGCCAGAAAGTCTGCTCTTCTAATTTTCCCTTAGAACTAGCCAGTTTTCTTGCTTTAGCACACAAAACTAGGCTTGGGAGAGTGGCCCACTGGTTAAGATGTTTGCCTTACAAACACAAGGTGCAGGGTTTGAGCCTCACAGGGGATAGTTGGCTAGGCTTAAAATGGCTCGCAAGGGCAGTTAGCTTCGTACTAATCTATAAATCAAAACGGTTTCTTTGTGCTCAGCATTTGTTCAAAACTCATTACAAGCACCAAATCTACAAATTACTGCAGTACTCAACTTTGTGGAAAACAGTTTTTAGTACTTAAATTAATAAGCACCTATCCAGGAATGGTTAAGGGTCAGCTCCTGGTATTTTCCCCTGTCCACCTGATGAATTTGGACATCTTGGGGCAATGTAGCAATTGCTTCATGTACACTGACAACCCTCTCCTCCTACCATTCAACACTACAACCTGTGAGAGATGCACTTATATAGGAAAACTGGAAACCAAGCTCTCTCCAGTCAAGACTGTATTAAACAGTCAAGATGAGAAGATAAACACCTGCACCACTCCACACTCAACACATAGTCCATCAAAATATACACCATCTAACCACACACATAGTAACACAAAACACACACCTACATTCATGGAGGGTCTCAATAAAAATCTGCCCAAACAACAGAGACCTCAAAAGCTGAAATGCAAGCAACCACCACCCCCCAACACTACCCAAATGACACCTAGCCCACAAAATCAGTGTGCCACTCAACCTCGGTCCATAAGGCAAAACAACGTAGCCAACACACTAGTCATAAGTGACTCTATAGTCAGGTACACTGATGTCCCACTCACCAGGCTAAACAAAGAGAAAGTTACTGTCAGCTGTTTGTTGGATGCCAGGATCCACCACATAATGCAAGCACTCAGGTCACTCCATAACAAGTACAAATATGACTCAGTCATTGTTCATGTTGGTGTGAATCACCTGAGGCATACCTCCCTGGACACAAAGAAGCTCTCGGATCATGTAGCCCAGACAGGTATGACCCTAGCCCTGAGTAGCATCCTGTCAGCACCCAGAATGATACCACAATACAAGGAAAAAATGACTGACTTCAATAATTGGCTAAGCTTCTAGTGTCATTCTAAGGGAATCCAGTGTCTGTCTGCCTGGGACGACATGATCGACATGCCATGATGCTTTGCCAGAGATGGCGTGCACTTGTCACCCCTGGGATTACAGATACTAAGGCTCTTGCCACCCCTATAGTGCCTTTTTTTAGGCAAGGTTCAAATGACAAACTCACCACCGTAGCAGGTATAAACAAGCAGAATCTGAGGGTTATGCTACTCAATGCTAGAAGTCTAAACCTAAAAATGCACTCACTCGAGGCACTCCTTAAAATGGAGAACATTGTCATCTGTGCAGTGACGGAGACCTGGTTCAAGGCTCCAGAGAGCACCCCTGCATTACCAGGTTATAACTCATACCACACCTTTCTGCACCTAACCTGGACCAAAATATTAAAAGAAGAGGCGTGTCCATATTAATTAAGAATATCCACACCTACAGGCTAGTTGCTCAACATAATGCATCTGAAATTATCAAGTGCAACAAATGCTGGCCAAGACTGCAATCCAGGTTGTAGCTTGTCACAGATCCCACACAATGCCCCAGGATGCCCACTCCATGTTTCTTGATATACTGAGTAATATTAAGGTACAGCCCAATACCCTAATAATGGGTGATTTCAACTACCCCACCATCAAATGGAAAAAACTACTCATGTACTAACTCATTTGCTGAACGCTTTCTGGAATTCATAAATTCCAACACACTGGATAAGCTTGTCCATACCCCCACCACAGGCAGCAATATCCTGGAACTGGTCCTTACCAATATGGGCAACCAATGCTCCATGCCAGAGGTCAACTCCTTGTTGGTCAGATCTGACCACAAGCTAATCACCCTAGACATCAATATCCCGCCCCCACCCCCATTAAGGAATCTACCGTAAAAAACTTCTCCAAAGCCAACTTCATTCTTCTTAATACAGAAGTGGCAAGCTTCACAACACCCATACAGATGGAAAATAGAGGTACGACTGCTGAATCCTGTACAAGTACACTGTATAAGCACATGAATGCATGGATCGTGCCATCCCCAACAGAACCAAGATGCTATCCTCCAAAAAAAGGAAGCCAATCTGGTGGTCCCCTGCTATAAACAAACTTTACAACAGAAGGAATAATCTGTTGCAAAAAAAGAGTAAAATCCCCTGATTGCAGGAACTCCCTGGTCAGCCTCAGTATGAAGCTGAGATCTCTCATAAAATCCTCCAAAGCTAGTTACAAAAATAAAATCACCACTGATTCTAAAGACAACCACAAAGCATTCTACAACTATTTCAAGAATCTCAATGGCGACACACAGATCTGCTCTGAGCTACAGCACAATGGCACTAAATATACAGAACCAACTGATATTGCCAACATCCTGGCAGAAAGGTTCAGTGCAAACTTCACCCCGCTTACCCCCTAAAGGGCTCATCACTATACCTGAACAATGCAAAGCCCCTATAATCATGGCTGCATGAGTAATATCTCACTCTCCAAAGCCAAGAACACAGCATCCATGGGACCTGACAACATCCCAGGCTGTGTTCTGCACAAACTACAGAATGAACTGACACCCCACTCAAGTGCCATGTTCAGTCATAGCCTTACTTCAGTCTTTGTGCCTAGTGAATGGTGCACAGTGACGGTTATCCCACTCCACAAAGTGGGCACCACCATGGACCCTGGGAACTACCACCCATTAGCCTGATGAGCCTGGTCTGCAAGGCCATGGAATGCATCATCTTGGAGCTTATAAATAAGCACATGGGTAACCTCCAAACTCTGGACCCCACTCAGTTTGGGTTTGTAAAATGTAGGTCATGTCTCCTAAACCTGATTAACTTGTTTGAAGCAGTCACCAGAGCCGTGGACGAGGGTAAGTTGGTGCACACAGCCAATCTTGACCTTGCCAAGGCTTTCAGCACCATCCCCCACTTTGGAATTATAGATAAACTCACAAGACTGGACATAAATCCCTATGTCACAAGATGAGTGGTCAACTGGCTCACTGATAAAATGCACACAGTGAAAGTAGCCAACTCCAAATCCAACTTTAGACCAGTGAAAGTGGAGAACCACAGGGTTCAGTCCTGGGTCCTCTCCTGTTTGATATCTACTTCTCAGAAGTCCAGACTAATATAGCAGGATTTTGGCTAATGAAGTTTGCAGGTGACTGCAAACTAGGTGCTATAATAGAATCACCTAATGATGTGGACATTCTGCAAAGGCGCCTCACTGAGACTGATGCTTGGTGTCAAAATCATGGCCTCAAGCTCAATGCCAAGAAGTTCATTGTAATCTCCTTTGGGAAAACACTGTACCCATGATCTACCACATAAGCAGTAACCTACTAAACACCAAAAGAGTGATAAGAGACCTTGGGACACAGGTGGGCAGTAGTCTCCACTTTGATAATCACATCACCACAGTAGTCAGGAAATCCTTCTACATGGCACACCTCATCACATAGGGGTTCACCTCCAGAAAAAAAGAGGTCATTGTTCCTCTCTACTCATCTCTCATCAGACCCATTATAGAGTACAACACCCCATTTGGCATGTACCTCACAAGACATCTACAACAACTAGAAAAGCAACAGAAATACCTCACTAAGAGGACAGATGCCATGTGCAGACAGTCTCAAAAACTACAGCTCTACTCCATCCCTTATCACCTACTTAGAGGCAACCTCTGTCTAACATGCAAAGCCATGTCAAACACAGATCTGTTGGACATGCTACACCTAAAGAAACCCCAATCCCTCTGAGCCACATGCTCCAGGGACCTAAACCTTGCCACCACAGTAAACAGAACATGCTGGAGGGATAAATTCCTGTCCCAGAGACTTCCCATGCTCTGGAACAGACTACCAGTTCATGTAAAGCAAAGTTCCTCATTAGCCCTCTCTAAGAAAAATCTCGACAATTGGATGGGAAATAGGAAAATCACCCATGGGATCACTTCTGTGGCTCTTGTAGACAGGTGTGCAGGAAAATAACTTTCTTGGGTGGCGAAAGCCGGGGAACATTTTTAGCTAGGCTTATATAGGCCCCAGTGCAAATAGCCTAGTACCTACCTATGAACCTATATATATATATATATATATATATATATATATATATATATATATATATATATATATATATATATATATATATATATATATATATATATAGCTAGCAGAGGATTCTGTCCCCTTGCAAAAAGTAAATGTTTTATTTGTTTGCTTATTTTGTTGTTCGTTTTTTTTTCCATGCACTGATGTTTTTTCAGCACATTTGCAGTTGCTTGTCAATGTACAGGGTTTTGACATAAAGACTTCAATATTTAGATTGTTTATGATGTGTGTGTGTGTGTGTGTGTGTGTGTGTGTGTGTGTGTGTGTGTCTGTGTGTGTGTGTGTGTGTGTGTGTGTATATATATATATATATATATATATATATATGTGTGTGTGTGTGTGTGTGTGTGTGTATTATATATATATATATATATATATATATATATATATATATATATATATATATATATATATACACACACACATGCATGTGCATACAAACCATTCACCAACAATGATCAGGACTCAGACAAGAAAAAATCAATAAATATGACTAAGTAACATTATTTCAGAGACAGTCCAACTTCACTGCTAATCAGTGCAAAATAATAATCCAATTTATTAAATACATACTGGCATTTATGAGAAGCACTCATTAATACCGGTTCAAAATTAACCAGTAGCAATCAATTGAGATAAACAAGTAATTGTCCTAAAAAGATGAAGTCAAATTCTCACCATAACAAAAAAATGTGTTAAGTAATAGACAAAAAATAAAAAAAACATGTACTATAAATGTCCATTCAGTCCTTGAGAAAACAGTGCTCCTGTTTAATAACTCATAAGTCTACTTTTTATCAAGAACTGATTTAATACACTTTCTACTCATATTAGGACTATAATTTGCAGAATCAATACCAATAAATGTAAGTATGGTACCTAAATTTTTAAGGGTATGCTTATATGAAGCACTGTAATTTGTTTTACACCAAGTATTACCCAGGTGTGCCATGATGTGTTCTTAAAAGGCTGTGAAGTTTGTCCAATATTACATGCAGAGCAAAACAGTCAGATAAGTAAATCATAACTTTGCTTTTAGAAGAAATATGTTTTACCCTGAAATATAGTATTAGTGTTATTGGTATTTAGAAAAATATATTGAGCTCATAAGGATAATTAGTATATATTCCACAGCATTTAATACTCTTCATATAACTTACAGATATATGTTATCAATTAACACCAGTACCAATAAAGTGTTAAACAGCATTGTGTTTTCCTAAATAAATTTGTCTTAATATTTGCATTAGAGCTGTGTTTATTGCATGTCTGTTCTAAGCTGCTGCAGTCAATTTTTGCATTAATTGCAGATGTCTCCTGCAGTCACAGCTTTTGGGTTCAACTCCCATGCCTGCCAACTAAGGCATGATGGCTTTCAAGTTTACTAAATGTACACAGACATACTTCTCAACTGTCATGATTTTTGTAATGTAATTATGACTGCCTAATCTGTCTGTTCCATGATTGTCACATACATACTTACCTGGAATGCTATATATTTTCAAATCATTTACATAACACCTTGGTAGTTATGTAAGTCCACATTATGTGAAAGTGTTCTGTGTAGTTGTGTACCTGCATGTGTTACTATTTGGCCCATACTCTCCCATGCTGCCAGCTTGAGAGGTATGTATGTGCTACATCAGCTGTAGAAGAATTGTAGCCACTGTAGTCACAACTGACATTGCACACATGTAGAAGTATGGAGTTGTACTCTATGTAGTAATATTACCTGCTGGGTAACTAATGGTATGTTTTTCTTTCTCCTCCACCCCTTATCTTCTTTAATTTATTATTGTTATTTATTATTATGATTTAATATTAAAATATTTTGTTACACTAACTGTTTTATTGACCTTATGGTTTAACTCATACAGGTTTGCTGTTAAAATACTTACTGTTATGTTACTTAATGTTGTGTTACACATGATATACTTTAATATGTACTTGGATTAATAACTATTATGTTCCATTCTGTTAATAATAGCACTGGTTTGGTTATTACTAATCTTAACTTATTGTTACAACTACTTTACTGCAGTGCATCATGGTCATTCGGTTCATAGTGATCCGCCTACCTTACCTCCTCTGGTCGTGGCACCGGTCCCAGAATGTCTGGAGCCCAGCCTGTTGGTACCCTCTCTGCTGCTCCTACATTACCTGTGGCATCAGGTAGTATGACTCCATGGAAGGGGACAGGCCCCCTTCTGGGAGCAGTGGTAGAAGGGGAGCTGTCATCCATAATAAACTGCCAGGTCTGGTGTACAGGATCATCTACCATGGGTTTGGATGATGCCTGTGTTGGATGGAGAACATGCTGGCCACCCCTTTGGGCAGTGACAGAGCAGTGCTGACAGTCTCATGTGTGGGGATGTGAATCATGCTGCTACCTTGTGGAGGCATATTGGACTGAGATTCCACAACACCCTCCCCATCCAAGGTGTTTACCCCCTTCTTGTGTCATACACCACCCCTTCTGCTGTCTTGTATGTTTTGTATATCTGCAAAAGCTTCTTCACTTACCCAACTTACCTACATCACACATACCTATGTCTCTTCCCCAACATTCAACTCTCATTTAAAAAAGAAAAAATGGGCACCTGTCCCCCCAAAAAATATATTGCCCCATACACAGCTCTCCATTTTGCACACTAATTTGATCCAATTGGCTTAATAACACAATGATGTTGTCCTCACCTCTCTCTCTGGTGGTTAGAGTCCAAAATCATCTACAAATTCTGTCAAAGTGCACAGTTGTTGCTGTACAAGAAATTAATAGCTATGGTTCTTTCCTACATCCTTCCTGTACATACCTACATGCCTTTCACTATGTTTCCCCCTGATTGCACCCTATTTCACCACTTTCCTATCTCCCCATTTGTCTTTTCTTTCTATATTTTTATTGCGACAGTGCATGATGCGCCACATCGCTCAGCTTCGCTAAGCTCAGCTAAATGGAGCTAAATTAATATATGTGTTTCAAATAATAAACAATTGCAAAATAAACACGTCCCCTATTTTGAACACAAGACCATTGCATGTAGACTACTGTATTAATCTGCCACACCACACAGCTGTTAATTAAAACAGGTGGTTTAAACAAAACATAGTAATTGTAAGTTTCAGTCATTAAGCGTGTTTCAGCAGAGCTGAGCATTGCGCTGCCTCGTGCAAACTTGCTTAAAGATAAATGGAAAAAATGGGAGTGCACCTTGGAGTCTGGGGCAATAGTACACCACTAGAAAGCCAAACACACAATAATGCACGTAAGTGAGGTCTCCAATAGCAGGTAAATGTCCCCTTTTTTCAGCAACATTTACAAGTAGACCTGCTAAAGCACTACTGGAAAAATACATGTACAACAGGGACCCTGGTGCAGAAATACATTCATATAAAGCCATACACATAATGATGACTGTAAAAAAGTATGTCACAGCCTGTATGTGTGTACTTATATCTTGCAAATACACCTGCTGTAACAGTGACTCAATAACTCAGTCTTTTAAATGCCTTGTTAACAGTACATTTTGCCACACACAGTCCTGGGTTCAAATCCAGCGATGTGTAGCATTTAAATGACATTATTGTGAAGTCAGCAATTAATGACTGAGTTGTGCACTTTTTATCCCCACCATGCATTACAAATGAAACGTCTGGATGTCACTGATGGAAGTCACAGGCCTACAAATAGAAACACACTTCACATATCCTTATAGCAAATCTATAAGTGCGTAAAGTGTCATGTTTTCATTAATATGCATTCACAGAAGATTTTGTCTCAGTTAATGCAAATGAGGCCCAATACTATCAGAGTGCAGTACACAATACTTTCAAACACACAGTGCAGACCAGCACAGCTGCAAAACTAACATACACATATGAAGCCCCTGCTTGTAACATGGACTGCCAGCATACATGTTCCAAATGAGTGCCAGACTGTAACACGCAGCCTGACAGTTGCCCAAATGGTGGACATAATGTTATATTTCGTAACAATTTCCACCACAGCAATCCAAGGATGCAGGAATACCAAAACAGGAAGGTTTAATTCTTTTATTCCACAACGACAATCACAGACTAAGCGCTTTCACCAGCCAAGCTGGTATCTTCAGAGTCTGTTTTACAACAATTCATTCACACTTAAATACACATCCACACACCCTAACTCACACAATCAATCAATTATCCAATAAATTCCTTAAAGGAATATCCTTCACAATAGTACAAATAAAATTAATAGTAAAATACATGATATACAGCTTTGTTGACCCATCTACACTTGAAAAAACATTTAAACATGAATTGACCATAATGCCAAACCCACAAGATTTTAAGTTTGAATTTAAAGATCAAAACTACATTTTGTGATATTTTATGTTCATACTATATAAATGAACAATTAGTAAAAATAATTGTAGTTTGTCAACAATACACTTACCCTATATTGTTAATGTGTGACGCACACCTTACACATTTTATATTGCACTGGCTCTCAGCTTTAAATGAGGTTTTAAAGAGATGTGGTCATTTAAACCTGGAAATCTGGTGGCATTCAATCTCATCTGCCACTCAGATTCCAGTTCACCTACAGATTCAGATTCTCCAGAATTGTTACACCTACAGCTACTTATTGTGAAGTCAGCAATTAATGACTGAGTTGTGCACTTTTTATCCCCACCATGCATTACAAATGAAACGTCTGGATGTCACTGATGGAAGTCACAGGCCTACAAATAGAAACACACTTCACATATCCTTATAGCAAATCTATAAGTGCATAAAGTGTCATGTTTTCATTAATATGCATTCACAGAAGATTTTGTCTCAGTTAATGCAAATAAGGCCCAATACTATCAGAGTGCAGTACACAATACTTTCAAACACACAGTGCAGACCAGCACAGCTGCAAAACTAACATACACATATGAAGCCCCTGCTTGTAACATGGACTGCCAGCATACATGTTCCAAATGAGTGCCAGACTGTAACACGCAGCCTGACAGTTGCCCAAATGGTGGACATAATGTTATATTTATCCCCTGTATCGCTCAATGACACAACAAACATGTTGCCTAGTACACTGTTAATGATATCATTTCCTAACATACTTACCTTACACACATGCCTTAATTGGAGTGGAATGGCTACCCTCAGTGTGGCTCTGCATCTACTACAAGGCTGCCACAGCTGCCACAGTTACTCCTACAACTTGTTGTCCTCCAAAGTGTTCAGCCTTTCTACCTAGGTCTATTACCTACAGCAGCATCTGCAGATTGTAGCACACACATCTCTATGTAACAGTAGCTGCTACAGACCTACCTTCAGCAATGACGTAGTCTCCTCACCCAGTAATATCCAGCACAACATATCAGAAATGGCTTATAATTTACATGGAGGCCTTATATCTTGTAAAGTTGGTGTATGTCACTGGATGATGATAGTGCAAATCAGCTGTGATTGCTGCAATTCGAATTTCAGAACCACAGACTGGTTATGAGGCAATCACCTGCTAATGAGAAACATGTTAAAATGCAAACATGCTGACTATGGGGAACCATTCCTTATGAGACTTTCTACACCCAGAACACAGGTTTGCAAAAACTTAAATATCACCACATATCAACAGAGGAGTTTTGCACTTCAGCAGCTATGTAACCTTTTTGTTTACAACAGGATGCAGATGCGTGAATATACTTACAGGGAATATGGATTACAGTATTAAGCCTTTCTTAGAACTGTGATGATAATGATGTCATTGATCTCCAGAATTGTTACACCTACAGAAGACATACAATACATCAAGGGTGGAATGCTTTTTGTCAATATGGCACACTGGGATATCTCTCAACCTCTTAATGCAAGAAATCTGGACAAAGCCTAAAGATATGGGAGACAAATGCCCCAAAATAGGGACAGGTTTTAAGTAGTGGTCTTATAAACTTAGAAAATTGCTAGGATGACAGGTTTTGTTTTAGCATGCATTTACTGAATGATATGAAGTCAGTAACTCAAATGAATTTCATTATTTAGTGACTTCAATCCTCAATGATTTGCCAGAAAACCACACATTTCATGAGGGACAGATCAAATATATGAGGCACAAATCTGGACACTCTGGGAAAATTTGTAGAGTTGAGAGGTATGCACACTGGTCTTGTAGGACTGTGCCTTTATAGTGGTTGTAATAACACACTGCTATTTGTGTGGCACTGTTGTTTTGACATATTATCAGGGGGTAGATCTTAGGGACACACTACAATAGACTCCAGTGTTGGGTGTATGATCATACAGCAGTATGTGTCATGGCACACATGACAATAGCTGACTATCACTTGTATCTTTATTGTATTGACACTCTTAGTATGTTTGCACACTGTTGGCATGTGTGATCAAGCAGTGTATACTGCTAGCCATTCTGTCCTTGCTGTATCTCTACATAGTGCACTTCCACATATGTGATACTGACATGTGCTCCCATTCCATTGTCTTGCAGTAAAAATGTACCCAAGACATTGTGCACCTTTCATGGATGTGGAGAATGATATTATAGTTGAAGACCTCTGGCAACACCATGAACTCCTACTTTCCATGGGATGCAAAACAGGGAAAAGTGGGCAGTATTGTGGGCTGACCTTATCTGTGATGTGAATGCCACAGGTCATCAGAGCAGGGCACATGAGCAGGTTAGACACCATGCAAAGGGCATGATCAATGTTACACGCAGAAGAGCAGCAGATGTAGCCAGGGATCATGGCATCACTGTTAGAAGGCTTGCAGTGGAAAAACCACTCTCGGCCACCGAGGAATTCCTGGTGAACCTAGGCACACATAATAGCTCCCAGGCAACCATCACACTGTACATCGTGGCTGTGGGTGCCATAGATTCCATGGTAGAGGAGTGTGCAGATAAGCTTAGTCTGATCACCATTGCTATACTGCAGCATTCAGTGTGTCAGGGTGTACATACTCTTATGTGGGTGTCAGGTCTGTGTTTTTTTTTGGGGGGGGGTAACTGAAGTTTGACTCTCATGCTCAGATAATGACTGCTATAACAATGAACACAGTAGCTACTGTAAATGTGAGATATATGGATGTATTATCTTGCTGTGTTGCAACATGCGGTTGTATAGACATTACCTTTCCCTCAACTTTTCACAGGTCCATCAGGTATCGGACAAGGCCGTGATCCTACTCCTTGTATACACAACATTGTTTTGTTATAGATGTAGGTTTACAGCAATGTAATCTCTAAAGTGCCATCCCAGGCTTACTGCCTGAAGTGGTGTACTGTTGACATGATTGCCAACTGCACAGGTATTTTCTGATTGTACACATGTTACAGTCATACATATGCCTTGTAGGTGTCACCATGCTGATAGATGTGACAATATTGTCACAGCATTGCAGAGTGTTATATGCATCAACTGTGCAGTCATAACAGATATCAATAGTATTCCACATTGCTGCTGATGAGATTGCTGTATAAATAGCTTTTATTTACACATAACTACAGCTGTTTGTGGGAAAAGTAATGTCCTCTTGTCCTATTATATGAGATTGGAGTTTCAACAGTCTATAATAGTGCCAACAGTGTGCAGAGCTGTACATTTATTGCAACATAGTACTGCAGATTATAATAGTGTAGGTATTAATGTACTGATTTTTCTTCTCTTATGACAGTAGAACTGGGGGGATGGTCACTGTTCACTACACAACATGATGTCAGTGTCTATTCAGACACTGATGAGGATGGTGGCCACAGTGAGGCACAGGTGGGGGGTTCAAGGGCTGAATTTGTCCCAGGGGTTGACTTCACTCCTCTGCCCTCATTGTTACTGCACACAATCAGTATGCCTACACATACCCAGTCCCCAGAGGCCACAGATATTGGACAGACAGAGAGTGGCGACATTGAACAGGAAAGTGTGGCAACTTATGGTTGCAGTGAGTGTATACACTGGTTATATTCAGACAGCTGGTGAGGTTCCACACAAGTTGATTGTTAGGGGTGCTTGTAGGAGGCCTGCTGTCTTTCTACCACTTGCTGCAGGTGTCACATCACTGTTCACTCAGGGTATGTTTTGGGCCATAATGAAGGCAAAGGCACATTCTCAAAGGAACTCCAGTCTACCACATTGGTGAGACCCTGGATTGGTTCACTGATGCAGTGAAAAGAAGGTGGGCTGAGATAGTGTCTGCCTTTGAAAGCACAGTGTCTGTACTGGAACGTGTGGTTGGAGTTGAGCATCAGCCTCCTGGACGTAAGTCAGCAACCCCATCTGCTGAGTCCACATGGCCATGCACAATCATGCTCCTATAGTGGTAGTACATCCAGAACTACAGATGGGAGTGTGCTGTCCACACCAGGTCATGGCAGGCCATAGGCTTGTGGTCCTGGCTGGTCCCATGGAGGACATTGTCCCAGCAGACAGCCGTCACCATCAGGTACTAGCACTGCTTCTGACATCGCGCATGGAGATATCGGTGCAACTCCTGGCAGAGCCAGTTCCAGTATTCAGGACCAGAGACAAAGAACTGTCAGAGCTCTACTATGCATGGTTTAAAGCTGTCCAACATACACACATGTAGGGCTAGCACTGAGCTTGACGGTGTACATGAACTCACTCACACATCACTGTCAAATACAGGCCACCTGCAGACACACACAGCACATTTCCATGCTCCACCTTGCCTGCTTCCTTTCCTGACTCACACACATGCTGTCAACCTTGTGGGTCAGCCTAGGCATCCTGCATCCCCACACAACACCCTGTTCAAGTGATGATACCTGTGCCAGATCCCTGTCATCCTCATCATCGATGCAGGGAAATGAAGCTATGTGTCTGATGCACAGGGTGACTATAAATTAGCATGTACTTGTGTAATGCACTGTTGTTTTGCCATGCCACTTGTAGTGGTTACTGACAGATACAGTACGGTGACATTTGTAATGAGTAAGCTACATAATTTTCTGTACCTTATGTTGTATGATGTTGTAATGGCTGTATATTTACACAGTGAAAGATGTGTATTGGACCTGTTTATATATCTGTTCCAGGATTCTGTTGGGGACACCTATGGATACACAGCAGCAATAAATGCATAAACATCACAGCACAGGATAGAATGTCAGCACAAAAGAAATATGTCCTCTGCAAGGTACAGCACCATAGGTGCATGGCTCCATAAGTCCATATGTGTACAACAGTATAACAAGGACAATGGCTTCATCCAATGTACTCATGCATCCCTAATCTGTGAAAAGGTCTGACACCCTTGTTAAGTGTCACCAGGATTTTGGGAGCTAACACATCTACAAGCTGAGGTGCTGGAGATGACCCATCTACAAATTCCCTGTGTCTAGTGCAGAAATGTGTCCGATAACAGCTGTGATTGTTTTGTTCTGCATCCCATGGTGTAACCTGAACATGATGTGTGTCACAGCAGATGTGTGCTTCACATACATGGAAGTCTGTTACATATAGGGTGTACTGTCTGTGTTACATACCTGTCTCTCCAGCATGTACCATTTATACCACAGAAATGGTGTCAGTGTGTGGGACAGGTAAGACATGTGTTAGTCCTGTCATGGATACATGAGATGTACAGAGTAGGATCTGACACCTCCCTCTATGGCAGCCATACACATCCCCTCCAATGCATTTATGAGAAAGATGACACATGTATGGTCTTTACACAGACTACATAGGACATGTTATCTGCACTGTGTATTGCTGTACTGGAACTTGTGTGGCTGCTACAGTTGTAAGATATGCTTGTGTAGTGAAATAGCAAGGGTGCCATTGTACACAATGATAGTGTGATGAGTGCCACATTCAGTATGGCAATGACAGTCTGGCAGTTACATCACAGGCCTTTCAGTTTAGCTTGTACAACATTGAATGCATCCCCATATCTTACCGACCAGTGAAAGTCAAAGGCTACATTACTCTCTGTGTCCATAAGTCCATGAGTAATAGCACAACTGAGTGTGGTTTGCAGATACTACTATATTTCCCAGGGGTGGATGACTTTCAAAGGATAATGTTGTGCAGTCGTTGGCATTTAGTATTTTCAGTGGCTCAGACAAAAACTGAAAGTGTGTCTCAGGCCATCCTGGATAACTGTTGATTCTGTGTGGGATTCAGTGACAGCTCTTGAAATGCAATCACCTGCTAATGTAGTCAGTCAGAGGGCACAGACAGTGGCTGTGACTGCATAGAGGGAATGGTTAGAAGGGGTACACCATCAATGTTGTCTGGGGAAATCCACTGGTGACTGGTATCATTGCAGTGCAGGTCTCCCAATGCTATCTTGGCTGATTATGACAGTAAGACACTTGCTTATACACCAGCTGACATAACTCTGTAGATAACCTAAACAGTTTCCAGCAAGGCCTGCTGGTCTAATATGATCAGAGACTTTGTTGGGTCATGGTAGGTAGAGTGAGGCAAATTCCCGTCATCTATTGCATAGTGTAACACTCAATGGGGTTTACCAGTTAGAGTTGGTAGGCATGATTTGATCTTGAGCATAACACACAGTGTGTGGTCTAGTGTCAGTAGGTATATGACAGTTTTACTGCTTGTATCCAAGCTAACTCCTTTCATGGCATTTCATGTCACATGACTCAGAGATCTGGGGACACTGCTTGGCACTACATGTTGGTTGTCCTTTATGCAACTAAGTATTGCAGTTGCTTCCAGCATGTTCCAATAAGAGAGTCATCCAAGGTGTCTGTAAAGAGGGCAGACAAACACATTAGGGAAGTGTAATATGTATATTCTTTGAAGGTAAGGTGTGGGGTTTACACAGGTATTCTGCAGTTGGACACTACCCAAGTGGTATGTACTGGAAGGACACAATTACCTGGTGAAGACTGTGTTAAGCATGGGTGTACACAGAATTCCTGGTGCCTGGCAACTACTAATGCTGGCCTGACCAAAATTACTCTCACATGGGATACCATGCTCCGATACGTTTTCTGTCATCACATGCAAAACATTACTATGAAGCCCATGATGACAAGCAGGACACAGCCTGTTTGTTCATCCACATAACTATCCTACATCATGAAAGGCTCTGTAGGCTTTGCATACCGTTTTCTAAGTAGATGCCTTGATAAGCAAGCTGGGCAATTAGTTGGCTTTTGCATGTGTTATGCCTTCTGTTCCAGGGTTGGTGGTATGTCACTAGGGAACTGACTAGAGGGGGATTAGTAGCACTGCTGTAGTGCCACAATATAATGTACAATGTCCATTGACATGTATGTCAAGTCTTACTGTAACAGTCAGCACACTGGAGGTGAGCCATCATAGGTGACAATTTCACAGCTAGTCATGCATCCTGCCCTTCAACAGATTACTGGTGGATATCCACATGGCATGGCTGTGAGGCCTACTGTAGAAGACTGGCCACCTTTGTTCTAGACATGTCCTAGTGTACAGTTATGTGCTTGAAACACATCTGTGTTCCCACATCATGTCACACAACAACCAGTGTGTTGTTTAGTTGCTTGACAGGCATTGTACGCTTGTGAGGCCAATGTAATGTCAGCAAATTGAACAAGTCCACTACTGATGCACGGGTGTCCACAGCTTCACTGCAAAGTGTGCCTACAAACACTCTATATCAGTCTGTCAACCCCAAGGGTGTGGCGGCATGACCCTACCTTTGCAGGTCTTGCTGCTCAGATGTTGGGATTGTCCCCACCCCTCTACTCTTATGACACAAACACAACATATGACAGATGTGACTCCATTTCAAACCTTGCTACCATGGTGTTTTCAACAGCAGTCATTACATATGGCAATCAGCATTATGCCAACATGCAAAGCTCACATCCTGCACCAGCTACACCTACATCACACACACTTGCATATGTGCAGCTCCTTAGTAGACACATTGCCGAACAGACATTTAAGAAAGCCCTGACTCTGGAGTGCACAGTACACATAATACCGCATGCACCACTCTGACTGGTCAAACACCTAAGCCAAAACAAAAGTCACACCTCTTAGTCAGAGGTGATTACACTGCGAGACACATTGATGTTTCTTGTTTTTAATTTCTCCAAATCTTTTGGGTTTCTAATACTATGATGGGAATGGACCCCATTCATAAGTCAAAGTAAGATTAAAGTTCATAAACTTAGTATTGTTTCTAATCTTTGATGTCAGACAAAAGTGCTCTTTGCAGCACCCACAATGTGCCCGGTAATGATTCCTACTGGAATTCATATGGGGTTACATGGATTGGTAACATATCTAAATACAATTGCAAATTCTTTTTATAAGACCCGTTACTCCTACTACTATTGGAAATGTCTGGCTATCTTTCTTCCACATTGCTCTAATTTCTGCCTATAAATCCTGATATTTTATGACTTTGTGTTTCTCTGTATGCAGGACACTGTAGTCAGTAGTCACTGAGTGTGGCAATTTCAATAATCAATGCTACTTTTGTCTTCCTTTCTTGGACCACTAAATCTGGTTTTCTAGCATCTATCTTTTGAATTGTTGGTAATGGGTGATCCTATGTGATATTAACTTCATCATTTTCTATGATGCTTTCTGGCTCATGTTTCCAGTGTTTTTCAGCCACTTCAGTACCATAATGTTTGCACAATCCGCAGTGCAACAGTCTTGTCACATTATTATGTCTTTCAGTATACAGTCATTCTGCCATTAGTATGTCACAACCAGCAACAAGGTGTGCGACTGTTTCCAATTTGGTTTTACACAACTTATATCTGTCTGTTTCTCCCACATGTTGAATGGACTTTGTAAGCCATCATGTATGTAGCCCACTATCTTGGGCTGCCAATATTAACCTTTCATCTCTTGGTTTGAATTTGCCTCTTCTTAACCATTCCTGCATTCATTCCTGATCAATATGAAGTTCTTCCAGATGTCTTCTATATTTGCAACTATATTTATGTTTTTTCCACATTTCTTGCCTTCTCACCTGGTCCTACACCTTATATTGTTTCTTTTGTTTTTGGCACATTCAATTGCTGCCTGATTTTTATCTACTTCTGGTTTGATTTCCATTCCTGCTTGATGCTGATATGCTTCAACTAAATTAAGCAAAGGAAGGCATCTTAGATGTATTCTCCTCATGTTTCAAAACTTTCACTACATTTGGGTCCTGTGAGGTCAGCAGATATGTGTGGAGTCCCACAATTACCATTCTACAGTCTACAGAAGTAATCAGTTTCAAGGAAGCCCATCCCTCCTTTGGAACGGGGAATATATAATCTTGGTATAGACTGATTTTCATAAATCATTTGGTGAGCATGAAGCATCCTTCCTGTTTTCCTATCTAATCTATCCAACATGTTTTGGGGCCAGTCAGTCACTCCAAAACTGTAAGTTAGGACAGGAAAAGCAAACTGGTTTATAGCTTGGATTTTGTTCCTAGATGCCAATGCTGTTTTCAGAATTAATTTAAGTCTTCTAAAGTATTCCTTACCAAGTTTTATTCACATTTGTTTGTGTTTTATTGTTAATCCTTTATCAATTCCCAAATATTTATACACTCCCTCTTGATCAAGTTCTTTTAAATCACATTTTTGTCCCAAACTGATGTTTCTTGATGCTGCAGTTTTCCTGCTTTAAAGGTTGCTTTTGCACAATTATCCAGACCAAATGATATTCTTATATCATCTGAAGAAGTTTTAACAACCTGCAACTGTGCATTCAGTTCCTCATCTGATGAGCTATACAGTTTTAAATCATCAACAAAGAGAAGATGAGAAGTCTTTACACTTTATTTTCTAGGAGTCAAATTATAGCCATGGTCTAAACTGTTAAGTAGACAGCTTAATGGATTAATGGCAAATCAGAATAGTAACAGTGACAGAGAGTTACCCTGGAATATCCCCCTTGGAATTTTTATCCCTGGGCTAATAATTTGTCCTTTATCATGGCTTAATTGCAAAGTGGTCTGCCACTGTTTCATGGTCACTGTAATGTAGTTGATCAGTGTAGGATGTATCCTATACATTTTTAAGCACTCTTTTATTCATGAATGTGGGATACTATCAAAGCTCTTTTTGTACTCAATCCATGCCATACTTGGATTCTTCTCCTTTTTACAGTTCTCCACTATGGCTTTATTTAACAACAAGTGATCGTTTGTTCAATGTGACTTTCTTTTATTGCCCTTTTGTTTTACTGCCATAATTAAGTTTTCTTCCAAATGACTATATACTCTAAGCACCAATTCCCATGTATAGTTTATATGTCATCAGAAGGCAAATCATTGGTCTATAATTTTTAGAGTAGCTTGCAGTTTCACTCTTAAGTAGGAGCATTGTTTTCCAGTTGTTAGCCAGGTTGGTGTCTACTCAGGGTGTGCATATAAATAGTTCTTACTCATAGATAAATCTTCATGAAAAGAAGTTAATACTTTAACCAAAAGTTAGGTATGGCATCTGGGTCTGGGGTTTTCCAATTAAAGGTTTTTCTTAACTTTGTTTCAATCTCTCTGGCTGTTGCTTCATCCCATTCATATCCTGCACCTTTAAACTTCTTATTCTTTCTTTTACTTCTATCAATTTAGCATCTTTGTTATGTTTCACAGGATCTTCATAGATACTTCTCCAAAATGTATCTATTTTTTCTTTTTTTTTTTTGGTGGTCTTTCAATTTCTTTTTCATTGTTTCCCAATTCTGTATGAAACTTTTTGGGTCATCAATAAATTGCTTATTTTGTACTTTTCCTTTATATTTATCTATGTGTCTCCTAAGTTTTTCCATCTGTGCTGAAATTTTTAGTTTGTTATTTGTGATCATGCATGATAGAGCCTGGTCTGTTATAATACTGTGCTTTGCTTTTATCACATCTCTCTTTCCTAGTACTTTTGTTTATCTAATCCCTCTTCTATAGTCCTCTAAGAGTGACACTTCTTGTCTCAATTGTTCCACAGTTTTCTCTATTCGCTACTTCATTAATGATGGCATTCAATTTCTCCCCCTCCACTCCCTCACTGCCCTGTGTTCCCGTGGAAGAACTTTATCAGGTATTAATTTAGCTGCACAGTAATATATCCTTTTTACTTCTGTTATATTGCATGGATCTCTATGGACAGTCATAATTACTACATTTATTTGTTTTATCAGACTTCTGACTTTGATGTATGTGTGAAGTGGCTACATATGGGAAAAATCATCAATAGCTGGCTGTATGTTGATACAATAAGCCTTATCACACATTGCCGCAAATCAAGGAATATCAGTTCACATAATGTTGACATCATAGTGCCTGCAGATGTGTTTGACTAGGAACATACGTCGACGGCTTTTATGGAGGCACGTGACTGAGCTTAGCCGGTCTGTGTCTCTTGTGGCTATATGCATAGCTTTCAGCTGCAGCTGACCCTTACCTAGGATACTGACTCCATACACATGGAAACTGATTGTAGTCAATAATTGCCTTAGTGTGTGGTGTCATTGTAAGGGGATTTACAACATGTCTGCCTGGGATGCCTTGCTCAACAGAAATCAATGCTTCACCAGTGATGGTGTTCATCTCTCACCACTGAAATTTGGAGTAATGGCCATGGCTACTGACACCCCCACAATGCATCTTAAAAGCACTGTGCAGGGAAAGGTTGACAATGAGAACACCATCTGTATACAACATCATGGTTATGCTGCTACATGGTGAGTATGGCTACACTGAACCCCACTCTGTGGAAAGTGTCGCGACACTGGATTATGCAGACATGTGTGCAGTGAAGGACATCTAGTTCAAGGCTGTGGACAGCACCATAGCCAAACCAGACTACATGTCCATCCACAACTCCACACATCAAAATGACAGTGTTCTAGGTAATGCAGGTGGTCCATACATACTCATTAAGGACAGATACACATCTAGAATTTGTAAAACACTATGATTTCCTGCAGACACTACAGGTGCCATTCAGTACTGGAAGGGCACATGATCAAGCAGCAGCCAGCTACAGGAGCAGCTCCATGAATCCAGACTCCCATTGTGCGTATTTGTATATATGTGTGTCTATCAAGATATGTCATTACACCATGGTGTGGGGTGGCATTAAGTGACAACCAGCGGTACTACTTAGTCATGCAGTAGCCCACTTGCCCAAAGATTAGTCTATATCCTTAACTACAATGCTCTGGAGCAGTGCCATGACATCTCGCCATGGGGACCAATGTATCATGTGTTTACAAATGTGGGTGAACACTCCAGCCCCCAATTTGAAGTCCTCCCTGGTGAGATCTGACCACAGATCAGTGTCATTAAAACTACCAGCACTAACCTCCTTGCAGACAATACAGACATATATTTCAACAAGAGAAGATTTACATAGCTTGACTGCACTTCCCCCTGTGATGGGACAGAGAAGTATGTAGAGCTCTACATCCATGCATTATGCTAGTAGCATTACAACTGCATGAACTCAGAGGAAAACAGGCTCCTCATGGCACAGCAAGCCTGTCTGGTGAATAACTGCCATTATCAGGCTATGCAATAAGTGGTGGACATTGCTTTGTAACAGTTGGGGAGAGGGTGCCCCCCCCCCCTAAAATGGAAGTACAACCTCCTCAGCTAAAACAACCACATAGTCTTGTTGTGATGTTCTGTAGACACATTAATTGACAAAAATTAGACACCCACACAAAGCAGAACCACAATGCACAGTGCATTTATATGTGTAATCTCCAAAGACAGGCCCAGATTGTTGGTGAACTTGTACATAATGATGCCATGTAGAATAGGTCTCATAGCTAACCTGTAGTGTCTCCACCACATGACACCTGACATTCCTACAACCTGACCCATAACTTCCATAGCTACAGAGCAGGTTAAAAATGGCCTCTCTATGTAGGACACACAGCAACTATTGGACACGCTAACATCCCAGGCTGCATTCTACATGAGATCTGTCATGCATTACTGACACCATTGGGAACACCTTGCAATCATACTGAAACCATTGGCTGGACCCCAGCTAACTGGACAGCAGCAACTGTTATACCCTTGCACAATGGTGTTCCATGCACTGACTACCAGAGCTATAGACCTCTTTGCCTGAGTATCCATATCTGTATGGCCGTAGGAGCAATCATCATGGAGCTGATCAGCACACATATATGTGATCTACATGCAGTTGACTGAACACAGTGTGGATGTCTGACAGGGTGATCATGACTGTTACACATGGTGGACATTTCCGAGGCAGTCACCAAGGACCTGGGTGAGGGGACATCAGGGCATACAACTGCCTGGACTGAGCCAAGCCATCTGACTATATCCCACAGTCAGGCATCATTTACAAAGCACCCACTTAGGCATCAACAGTACTGTCATTGTAGGAGTCACTTAGTGGCCCATTGATGGCACACATACTCAGCATAAAGATATCCACCTCCAATAGCTGATCTGTAAGCAGCAGTGCTCAACAGGATGCAATCCTGGGTCCTCTACTGCTTGGAATCCATTTAATCATGATACAAGTGAATGCTGACTGTCTGTGCCTAACAATGTTGGCTGATGACTGCAAATTGTGAGTACTCATGGAGTCTGTGAGTTACGTCAATATCCTACATGAAGGTATTGATGAACAAATGCCTGTTGCCAAAGTAATGGCCATAAACTCCGTGCAAATATATAACTAGTGTCATTTCCATCACTAACACCTATGTACCTGGTAAGTAGCACGAGTCACAACATGTGATGTACATACTCAGTAGTGAAAGAATTGGACACACAGACCTAGCCACACAGGTTTACACCTAATGTGCCTGAGATCACCATGTCTCCCCAGTGGTATGACGGGAATCATATGTCATAGCTGAGGGCTCAATCACCCATAATTGACATACACCTAAACTCCATGTACTCTTCCCTCAGCATGCCAATATCTAAGTGCAATGGCCATTTGGTAATGGACCTTTCAAAACATTACCGGCACTTGCAAGCAGCAGTATGGTCCTGCACAAGGGAACTTCATGTCTTCAGCATGTGTTCAACGGGGATCATCTGAAATTAGTGTCATTGTAGCCTATGGCATATAGACTACTCAGAGGTGATCTCTGCCTTGCATATGGGGCAATGTCTGACTCTGCTTGACTGTAAATGCTGCATATCTGTAGATGGAATAGTACATGGATTAATTACTCTAAGGACATTAACCTAGTATGTGACGCTACTAATACATTCTAGTGGGAAAGATTTGTCTAGCAGACTTTAACCCATCTTTGAAACAGAACCCTGGCTAATACCATGCAGAGCAGCTCAGTGCACCTCAGCACATGCCATCTGTATGAATGGCTGGGCGACCGTCATTTCACAACAAGGCTTCTGCCTATGTCCCTCTTGGACTGGGGCAATGCTGATCATGTGAATAAGGGTATACAGTTGTCTACGACTGTGATGGATGTATGGCCATTATGCTAGTGAAGTTCAAACATCCTACGGTTCCATAAGCTGATGTAAATTGCTCATCAACACACACAAACATGGCTACTTTGAGGATAGCAACACTTCTAATTACTACTTACAGGACACTGCATGGCATACACATAATGCAGGTTGCCTATAAGTAGATTAGAACACTTACCTATGTAATAGTACATACTACAGATCACAGTATGTGATGCACGCAACACACCTGATGTCTGATAGTACTATCAGTTTAGGAAATATTATGCTTGATGACATCAGCAGGCCTAGTTGGGGTCTGCCATTTAGATGGCCACATCACCTTCAACAAATAAAATTCTGCAAAACACTACCTCGTTCTAAGTTACTGATGTGATCATATTTATGCCATGTGGACATAAACACACACACTAAGTGGCCTGGAGTGAGATTAGAACCCGTCTATCTAGTCTTACACACTATAGATAACAGTTCTTACTGCACATGCTACAGCTGATATCTGTTTTGTTTGTGATGGAAGACAGACTACTTGTGGATTACACAAACTAGGCTTGTGTTGCACAGTATCTGTGGCCTGCAGGGTAATATTGCTTCACACTGTTATCTGCATGTAGTATCCTAGCAGTGAGAAAACTGCTATTCTCCTAGATATGTGTCTACAGGTACCAGCATGGCCATATGTGGCTGTTTACACTTAGATATGCAAGCCTGTGATCAGGAGAATGTGGGCTGTCCATGCATGCGTTGACAACATTATACAATACACCACCTGCTTATCTGTTGCTGGCTATGTGGTGATATTTCGCAGGCACAGGGGTCTGTAGGTAAGTGCATTATGTACTGCTGAGCCCTTACTTTGGATCCTATGAGCAACATTACAGATGTGTGATAGAAAAGCTTTACTCACCAGTATTAGGGTAAGTGGGACAATACAGGCATCCATGCATATATTTCTGTAAATAACAGGGATGTATATATAAATGTAGCTGTGCGTGTGTATGATATGCAGATGTGTTAGCCAGATATATCGGGATAGATTGAGATGTATATTTATATATATATATATATATATATATATATATATATATATATATAGCTATATATGTATTTGAAAATACATATAGATAGATATACTATGTATGTGAAACAGAGGTAGTGACAGATGGATATGTATACATATACGTATGTATGTATAGACACATGTATACATAACAGGTCATTCTGATCAAGGGCAACAGGATTGCGCTCAGTTTAACTAAGTGTATGGACATGCCCAGTGATACTGTTAATACTTTTAAAGTGACTCCAGACCACACCTACCTGCACTCCAGTCCGGGATTTTGTGTGTTACAGATGCTGACATCTGTCCCTGTTTCTGCTGTAGTGCACTTCACTCAAAATGTCCTTGGCACTCTCCAGCTATCTGATGTAATTAATATGTGACAGAGTTTCATAATGTTACACCACACACAGCCTGACAGTCTGTGAAAACACCAACATAATAATACCTCATATGCAAAATATGTGGATACTTCCAGATTTGAACCCTCAACAGCATCACGCATGCTAACTTACCTAGTCCACTGAGCCACACAAGCTGCCAGCCAGAAAGCAGACATTCATCACATAATCAACAGCATACATATGTACGTTATTCGTGCATTAAGTGAGACATACAATGTGTGATCGATTTCTGTGTTACTACCCTGTGTTTGTCTGGACTGCTGATATATCATTGATGACCTACTGTTAAAGTGGTTATATGGGAAAACTGTTGTGTTGGGTGTGTGGAAACAACACCACATCTTCTGCTGGGAAACACAGTTGTCCAATTATCATGTGCCCCACTGTTTAACATCTCCTTTGACTGATGTAGTGAATATTCCAACCATGAAGTCTAGTGAATATTAAGAAACACATACTAGTGGACTAGGTAACTGTAGTTCACTGTGGATGTTACATGTGTCCAAATAGCCCACTATATTTTCTTGCATAAATGCAGCAGATCCATACATACGATAGCATATTATAGTACTCCTTACAACTAGTGTGTAGGTTAGGGATTTACCTTGCGAATGCTGCAGTTGACAGAACTGCAGTTCAGGGTGTATTCTGTCTGATGCAAGCAGTACACAGTCAATACATGGATAGGTACAGGTTGTGTGAGTTGCCTGGCATCAATTTTACTATATGTATGTGATTTGGAGTAAGCTGTCAGTCTCTAGGGCACTAGGTTACCAGTGAATGTGTTATGTATTGTCTCTTAGCCAAAACCAGGGCATACTGGGCATGTCTACATCTGCCTACAGGGACCTCATCGGGGGGGGGTCCTCTTCCAAGTCCTCCTGTGACTGTGGCTGGGGTGACCTAGACACTGGTGGGGGGCTGTATATGTCTTCCCTTTGCTGATCCTGCTGCAGCTGTTTCCAGATGATCATATTGTTTAGAATAACACACACTGTGAAGATATGTCCAAATGTGGCTGGAGAGTACTGCCGGGCTCCATCAAATATATTGAGGCACCGGAACTGTGACTTCAGAGGCCCAAACACAACCTCTACGATATTCCTAATTTGTGTGTGCCTCATTATGGCATTCTTCGGTGGGTTACCCTGGGCCTGAACACTCTTTTACTTCTCTGTCTAGGCCTATTGTCAGCAGCAGCAGCATTGACTTCATCATTTAGCACATACGGGTGTAGCAGACCTGCAGCAGCCCCTTGCATTCTCTCAGTTAAAAGTCCCAAGTCTGTACTCCAATGGTCCAGAGTATTAAGGAAAAATCAGAACGTAGGGTATATGAATACTTTATAGAGGTCTGCTGTAGGTGCAGAACGTGTGATTGGGTAACTATGATGCATTCCACCTGTCTACAATATAATTAACATCATTTAATGACCCTATTTTAGCTTAAACTAGGGTCTAAACTAATAAAATACATTTTTAAATACTCATCGAGAAGGTAAACAATGCTTAGAAGTTAGTTGACACACCTACCCTGAAGGGACACACTCAGCCAGGTGGCACACCACACAAGCACATGCACTTAAGCTGAAATGAGCTTAGAAGTCAATAGATACAACCCCCTGGTGACAACTACATCCTTTGTAAAGAGCAACATGGGTCTAAGCCTATACAAATGGGATATGTGGACATGATTACTCCTTTCTGCTATTCAGTACCTCCACCTCATTTGCATAGGCATCCATGCCCACAGTCTGGAAACTAAATGCTTCATAGCCCAACCACATTAACAGCAGCACCAATGCACTATTGTAGGGACTCCATATGCAGCACTGTAATACATTTCTGTCACATAATAATTAATTTGTTTTTTTCTTCCAATTTTTTATTTTTTATTTTTCTATAAAGCATGTTTGCACACTGTGGTTCACCACACAAACACATTAAGATCATTAAAAAAAATGTATTTATTTCCTTTAATTTTTCTGACATATTGGATAATAGTTTTGCCCATATGTGTATGTGTTATGACATTTCTGTCCATATATCTCCATTTTCACAGCCCTTTTTGTCTGTCTGCACTCCTGTACATGGAATTTTTCCATGTACACTGCAGATGCTGACACGGGGTCTAAACAGATGCCTATCTGCTTGCTGGATTACTCTCCCTGCCTCATTTTCATGACATTCACCTGCTTATGAGGTGATTTGTATGCCACGGAAGTTTCCATGTTAGAGCATGCTTGCATGCCACTCAGCAGCCCTTACTGGATCTAAAAATGTTCATGCCCATTTAAGCAGTAAGGCACAATGCCTATATGAAAAAAAGTGTAGGCTTTATTAAATTCCCCCCATAATTAATCTCAAAACACTCCATGAATAAATCCAAATAAGTAATGAAAACTGCCCATATCGTCGCTCCTCTCACCTATAAAAATTGTGAAAAAATAACATTTTTGTGAACACAAATTATGTTTAACCAGACCAGTAAATCTCTAAATACAAAACTATAAAAGTTTGATTTATTCAACCAGTAATTTAATGACTTGGGAATCTCTTTATGAGGTATAGATGAGCACAAAGAATATACATGTAAAGGGCAAAGGTGCCAATGACAATTCATCTGACATCTCAGGAAAAAAAAATAATGAAATACATGGTATCCTTTATTCTGGAATGAACTAGTGGCAGCAGTAGCTTTAACCATTCTTATAAAACCATAGATATAATATCTGTCAGATAGCCTGTTCCAGAAAGTATAGGTTTACCAAGTGGATGCTACCTGTTCTTGAAAACGTATTAGCAGAATATACACGCATCTGCAGAGATGGGTAATCAAACTTTAGTTCATGTTCCAGACTGTTTGAAATGACATAAAATTCAGCATAGTAATCAATAAACAAATTCTGAAATGAAGTGTAAAGGCAACTGCAATTAAAAAGTGAGTTGCTCGAATCAGTCTAAATTTCAGTCACAAGATGTTTATTCCCACACATCTATACCACCTCCTTTATAAACCAGTTATTAGAATTATGTATCATGTAAATTATCTTATAATGCTGGGTTTTCATTTGTACTGAGGTTATACCTATAACAAAGAGTAGTATAACTAAAATCAAATAAAAAACCTTTATAACCAAACTTTCAAATTGCTTTACTATGGTATAATAAGGGGATGGTATGTGGGGTAAAACCAGATCTGCAAATCCTGGAAGGAACCAAACCAGACATCTGGAAAAGCCAGATTTTCATATTTAATAAGTTACAAAAGTCACTACCTAGCAGTTTTTCTATTTCTAACTCACAAACACCCCTTAAGGAAGACATTTTGTTATCTACAATGGTTTTAACACTAAACTCCAAAACCTAGTTTTACCTTAGCCACATGCAATCGATCTTTCATGTTTTTAGCAATTTGTCTATCTTTGATTGTCATATGCCCAGCTTATCTTCTTTGTAAAAACCTGATTGCTAATGTTTCAACCTCCGTATCAAAGGTCATTTCCTTACTGCATATTCATTTGGTTCTAAGGAACTATAACTATATGTTTTGCAATATGCCTAGGATGGCAACTGGTAAAATGTTGAAAAAGTTTTTATTAAGTGATTTCCTGTTAAGTGACATGCAGATTGTGTCATCAATTAATTTCACATTGCCACATCTAGGAAAGCTATAACAAACAGATGAAACTTCACAGTGAAGAAGAGGCCCAGAAGAAGCTAGTCATGTATTTCTTGAATTTTTCTGATTTTTATTCAAATGAATTTAATACATTTTTATTGTCACTACTGTCACATGTACTCACTAAGATGTCACTATCTTTAGGGATTAGTTACTGGCACCATAATGGTAGTTTGGTTTGCTTCTATTTATGCAGATATGTTTATGGGATTTTTTTTGACAAAAAGTATATTCATGAGCAATAAAACATTAAATATTTGAGATGCCTTAACATGTGGCATTGTTTCAGATGACTGTTTTCTGGTATGAGACAGGCTTTTTGATGAATTCAGATCATAGAATGAATATGTTAATCAGACTGAATTTGAAATTAGTTTTATTATGAAGTTTGACCTGTTTTTATAGATTACGCGGATGTGACAATTATGAAATTAAGTGAAGCACATTATGCATATCACTTTATAGGAAATATTTAATAAAATCTCTTTCTTATATGTTACCAGGAAAAAGACAATGATAATAAGGCGGACTCATTCACAGCCAGATTTTCACAAAGAAGCTCTGCTAAGGGCTTGAATAACAAAGCTAGGCAAATTGCTAAACATACTAACAGAGTAGATACCTTAACATAAAAGGAGAGAGTTGATGATACACAAAGTGATATGGAAAGATTTATCACTACTTGTGGTACCAATAGCATTTGTATTAGGATCATGTAGAAATATATATTGATACCTGATTACAGGAGATTGATTTTTCCAAAACTTTGTGGCTCAGTAATGTAAATTTGGATTTCAGATGGGTAGGGCATTGGGACAATATCTTTCTGGTTATAAAATCAAGCACCCCGTAACCTTAGTGGATCTTAATGTAGCAGGTTGTTCACCATGTGGCAAGTGCACTTATTGTTCCATTGTTTATAAAACCAATCATTTTACCTCTTTTCACACCAGTAATGTTTATAAAATTCACCAACTTATAAAAGAAAGCATCTAATGTCAAGTTTTAATTATGCAAACAAAACATTTTTAAGTATGGCACACTACAATAAAAGAGAAAGGCTTGTAAAAATGTTATATTTTTACTTATTTTCGGTATGAGTTAATGAGAATGATTGCTTTTGTATCACATGATACTTCTGAATGAGTTAAAAAATCCTCTTTATCTCTCTCAACATTGATAAATCTGTTTTGGCAAAACCTTAGGTCTTTTATGAGATAGAGCTAGAATATTGATTTAAAGACTGCTGTGCTAGATTTCTTTGGTGCTCTCTCTCGCTCTCTCTCTTTATATATATGTGTATATATATATATATATATATATATATATATATATATATATATATATATATATATATATGTGTGTGTGTGTGTGTGTGTACCTGGTCATTTAAAAACATTTAAAGACGGTACTCCAGAGACAGAATGACAGGTTAAATATAAAATGGGAAAGTTGCAGATAGGACTTTGTAAAGCACTGTGTCATTACAGTGAGCAGATTTCAGACCTTTAGGTTTGAGGTTGTCCTTGTTAGGAGTCACAGAAGAGAAATGGACTGTATCTCAGCATGTGTGACAGTACACAGATTACTGCAGTTATTCTTGCCTCTAGAGAAGTGTGAAATATGTTACTATGCATTTTGGTCTCTACGAATACTGCATTGAATTGTCAGTTTTTGAGTGTACTTAAAGCAAAAAATTATTAAAAAAAGAAATAGTGTATGAGCTAATGTTTCAGGGTCAGAGTCAGTTGTGTAAAATGAGTAGAAAGAGTTTTATTGGAGACTGAAACTGATTATTTCAAAATAGATTTTTTTATGTAAAGTATTTATTACTGGCCATCTCATTTACCATTTCACAGAATTACACCTGAATCTAAGATAAATTCAAAGTTGCAGTGTTTTTGTCCCCAAACCCCATGCCCAAGACAAAGACAACACCAGTAGATACAGTGTGACCACATTTTATTTCAACCAACTGATAATATAAGATAAAATGCCCATTTCAGAAATGCAACAAGAAAAATTATCAAGACCTCGACCATAAAGGGTGGCCAGGCTCGTAGAATTCTCAATTTCACTAACTAGGTAAATTAAACAAGCACTAAAATCAGTAAAGTTGAAGACCACCACAATGTGGGCAGCATGACAAAATGCTAACACCTTAAACTTTCCAATTTGCAGTGTTATAGCACTGCTCTTTACATGGCGCCCAAACTCTTTCCAAGGGCAGAGTAAATCACCACACACTCTGAAATTACTGAAAGGGAGGGAGGGAGGGAAAAGCAGGGCTTTTCTACTTATTCAGTGGTAGGACCCTTTTTCTCCCTACCAGGTTGACAAAGACAGCCTGATCCCCATGTTCTTTCCTAAATGACTAGCATAATCAAGCCATGTAACTGTTGTCATAAGCAGCCATGTCTTTCAGAAACAAACAGAGATGCACATTAAACAAAACCAACCCGTTGTCATTTAGATATGCATTATTAACTCTGACTCATTCAGTGTCACTATATGATAAATTCCAATGCTCCAGCACTGAGAATCCTAATGCAGATCCTACCTTCACCACCCTATGATTAACAAAAACATCCTCACTACCTTCATTACAATAAAGCTTACAACAGGCCTCCAAACCAACATTGGAATGAAAAGCAACCAAATCAAAATAACACCCACAAACTTCTCCTTAATCAACATTATATCTCTCATAATCCATTGCAGATTCAAACCTGCAGGCCTCAGGGATACGCATTTGGCACTCCAAAAAATAAGTGAGTGGCCTAACATGACAAGCATCTTTCTACCTGTAAAACAAAATCAGTAGAAAATGATCACATTCTGTTACAACAGCACCGAGTTAACTAGCCCTAAAGACCTAATATAAGATAAAAATATCATAAGGATAATCTACACACAAGCTAACATTGTACTGTCATAAAAGTCATAGGGACAAGCCACATATGTACACTGCAGATAGAAACTTTCACTAATACTAAAAAGTTGTAAACTCTTTTGCAAAAGATGTAATGGTCAGGACTTCATCAGACTGTCTGAAGCAAGGTGTGAATGAGTCAATACCTGCATCTTTCAAAAGATATTAAAACCTTTACCTGATGTACCTGCTTCCCAGTATTTTAGCAAATCCTATTCCCCAGTTTAATTTCTTCAAGTTTTTTGGGTTTCTAATACCATGATGGGAATGGATCCCATTCCTAAGTCAAAGCATGATTAAAGGCTGTGAAATTAGTATAGTTTCAAGCTTTGATGTTAGCCAAAAGTGCTCTTTGTAGCACTTGCAGTGTGCACAGAGTTGACTCCTTCTGTAGTTCATATGGAGTTACATGTATCAGTAGTATATCTAAATGTAACTGTAGACCCATTGCTCCTACTGCCATTCGAAATAGCTGAGTATCCTTCATCCACATTGCCCTCATTTTTGCCTGAAAATCCTGGTATTATATGAGTTTGTGTCTCTCTCTATACAAGACACTGTAATCACTGGGTATAGCAATTTCAATGATCAATGCTACTTTCGTCTCCTTTTCATGGATTACTATATCTGGTCTTTTCACATCTATTGTTTAAATTGGTAGAAATGAGTAATGTCATGCGATATAAACTTCATCATTCTCTATAATGCTATGTTGCTAAAGTTTCCAGTGCTTCTCTGCTACTTCAGTATTGTAATGTTCACACAATCCCTAAAGCAACAGTTTTGCCACATTACTATGCCTTTCAATATATATCCCTCATTTTTATGCTTTTCAGTATATAGGCCATCTGCCAATAGTCTATCACACCCAGGAACAAGATGTGCAACTGTTTCCTATTCTGTTTTACAGAATCTGCACATGTCTATTTCTCCCTCATGTTCAGCGGACTTTGTATACCAATGTATATGTAGTCCACTGTCCTGGGCCACTAATATTAACCTTTCATCTTTTGGTTTAAGTTCACCTCTACTTAACTATTCCTATGTCAGCTCTTGATCGACATGAGGTTGCCCTAGGAGTATTCTCTACTTTTAACTATATTTGTGCCTTTGCCACATTTCTTGTCTACCCTTTCGATCCTTCATCTTGTATTCTTTATTATTTTTTGGCACACTGGCACATTCAGCTGCTGCCTGATTTTCGTCTGTTTCTGGTTTGATTTCCATTCCAGCTTGACACCTATAGGTATTTGCTAAACTAAGCAGGGAAGTCATCTTAGACTTGTTCTCCTCATGTTTTAAAACTTTGACTATGTTTGGATCTGGTGAAGTCATCAGATAGTTATGCAGTCCTACGATTGTGATCTGTAGATGTAATCAATTTTAAGGATGCCCATATCTTCTTCAGAACAAGGAATATATAATCTTGGTGTACACTGATATTTATGTATCATTTGCTAAGCGTGAAGCATTTTTCCTTGTTTTCTTGTCCAACTGATCCAAAATCTTTTGGGGCCAGTCAATCACCCCAAAACTGTAACTCTGAACAGGAACCGCAAATTGCTTTATAGCTTGGACTTTGTTCCCAGATGTCAGGGCTATTATAAGTATTAATTGTAGTCTTCTAAAACATTCCTTACTGAGTTTTGTTTGCGTTGTTTATGTTTTATGTTTTATTCACAAATATTTATGCACTCCCTCTTGCTGAACTTCCTTTATATCACATTCCTGTCCCAGATTGTTCTTACAGCTCCAGCTTTCCTGTTTTAAAATTTGCTTTCGCACATTTGTCAAGACCAAATGACATTATCACCTGAGAACGTTCTGACCACTTGCAATTGCGCTTTCATCTCCTCATCTGATGAACTATACAGTTTAAAATTATCTACAAAAAGAAGAAGCAAAGTGTTTTTACTTTGTTGTTTTTTAGGAGTCAGATTGTAACAAAGACCTAATCTGTTAAGTAGACAGCTTAGTGGGTTAAAGGCAAGACAAAAGAGCAGCAGTGACAAAGAGACTGTGTGGAATATCCTCCTTTGAATTCTTATTCCTGGGATAATCATTTGTCCTTCATCATGTTTTAGTTGCAAAGTGGCGTGTCACTATTTCATGTTCATTGTAGGGTACATCCCATGAATCTGTAAGCACTCCTTTATCAATGAGTGTGGGATGCTGTAGACAGATTTTTTTTGTAATCTTTCCATGCCATACTTCGATTCTTCTCCTTCTTAAAATTCTCCATTATGACTTTATTTAACAACAATTGATCCTTTGCTCCAAATGACTTTCTTTTGTTACCATTTTGTTCTATTGCCATGATTGAGTTTTCTTCTAAATGACTATAAATTCTGTCAGCATCAATTCTAGTGTATAATTTATACATTGTCAGAAGGCAAGTTATTGGTACATAGTTTTTAAGATAGTTTGCAGGTTCACTCTTAAGGAGGAATCCATTTTTCTTGATGTTAACCAGGTTGGTGTCTGTTTGGGATGCACATATAAGTAGTTCTTACTCAGGGCTAAATCTTCATATAAAGATGTTAATACTTTTAACCTTAACCTTCTGTCCCTACTTCCCAGGATTTTAACAAGCCCTACTCCCCCTTTATGGGGTTAGCATAATGGCTAAGGTGTTTAGCTCACAAACACAAGGTACATGATTTGAGTCTCATTTTTTGGTTTGGAGGTTGGCATAATGGATACGGTTTTTACCTCACAGGCAAAAGGTACAAGATATGATTCTCACTGTTGAGACTTAAAAAGGCATAGAAGGGCAGCCATCCTAGTACTTCCCCATGAACATATTAAGGCAGTAGGAGACATAGCCCCCATGATGGGATCAGGGGGGGGCTGAGCAGCATATCTCACTTTAGTTTATAGTGCTTCTGTATTGCCAATTGATATCCAGCCTAACCCCGCTTTTAATTATTAGTTACTTCCACCCTGTCCCCCCACATTAAAATGGACAGAGCCCTATGTGGTCAGTATCTAACAGAACTATCACTCAATCTATTAGTGCAAGGAACCTGGAAAAAAGCCTCTCATGCAAGGGATGGTGAGACAATGGCATAGCATCAGGGGCAGATTAAACTAGTGCTCATGTAGGTTTGTTGAGGTACTGTAATAGTGAGAGTTGCATAAGCCTGCATTTACTCTAGGATATTGTGACTAAGACTGAAGTTTCTGCCTTATGTAGTAACAGTAATAATTATTTGCCAGAAGACCCTAAATGTTATGAAGAACAGACCAAAAATATGACCCTGATGTCTACACATTCTGCCAAACTCTGGATAGTTGACCAGTATGATAAACACTTGTGACATCTTGCCACATATATTTATGCCTTGCAGCTTAATAAGGTGATAAAATAACTGGTTTTGCATTAGCATGTACTTCATGAAGGCTAAGAAGTTCAAAAATCAAGTGTCTGTCATAATTCATTGAGTTATAAAACTGCTTCTCCCCCCTTTAGCTTATGAGGAACAGACTAAAATATTTGGCATAAATCTGGAAGTTCTGTAGCCTAAGACTATTACCATCCCTTAGTAACATATATGTAGTAATATACATACAAATACTTCTCCAAACACTTTTCAGTTCATAAAACTTCAATTCCTGTATGTACCCCCATCCCCACCAGAACAGTTACTAATTAATATAATCAACTTCAAGATCTCCATGATTCAGTGAAAGAGAGAAGAAAATCTTATCAACAGTGTCAGCCCCAGTATTTGAAGTGTATTGTAACCATAGTGCTTTTCAGTAGCATTCACTCACATCATTTAGTTCTGGTTTGGTGGAAGTGTTTTTGACATACTCGCCTGATGCATACTTTAGAAAGGAATAAAAAATCTAATTATTGTAAATTGTCTGATTAATAAAACACAGCATGGGATTGGGACTTAGCTTAATGGATAAGGTGTTTACCTCACTGATGTAAAGTGTGGAGTTTAATTCTTAGCAGTAGTTACTATCTGGTCATTGGCTAGGTGTGCAATAATCTGTAAATGGACTGCCATGCATTTGCTATGATCCTGAATGGAAAAGGGCAGAATCAACAATCTGAATATGCTATCCAAATTAGTGGTGGCAAAGAGTTCATAGGTTCATAGGTTCATACTAGGCTATCTGCCCGAGGGGCACAAGCAGCAGCTGGCCATAGTTTTGTGGCCCCCCTTGCCCTTTAGGGAACTTAGACTATACTTTTTGTTTTGCTGTGCTGCTGTTGAGTGACACTGAGGAGGTACTCCCTAATATCTGCATCTCTCATCCATCATCCATTGGTCATTTCTCCTGCAAGGCCAGTGCTCTGTGCTGCCTCATATACCGGGATTTTAAGTTAGCTTTACAACTGTGCTAGGCATACTATTTGGTAGGAAGAATTAGTAAAGGACATGTGAAAATGCAAAGTGCTGCACCGCTGGCATTAGCTATGGGTATAATGGAAATATAATTATGTGGACATCAGGAAAATAATAAAAAAGTGATGGCAGTAATAGGTACTGCATAACAAACAGAAGAATATCTGGGAATAAAGTTTAACCAAAGTTAAGGAAAGTAGGTGGGTAAGGCAGGACCAGCAAAAAGTAGCAGCTTTTGTTTCAGAAGGATGTGAGAAAATGATCCATTGTAGAATCTGATAAGAGCTCACCATATAATTATCAGAAAGAGTGTATGCATTCTAGACCTCAGAGTAAGAATACTGAGAAACAAGATGAGATGACTATAAATTTTACTCTAAGTAGATTTCACTGTGAGGACAAACTATGAAATGAAAGTGAGAGAACCAGTAGGAAAGGCTGAATGCAGTTGAACATACACAAAACTAAAGCTTTGCCAGAGTAAGTCTTCTTGGACCCCTGTTTGGGAGGGGATGTCAAATCTTGCACCCCATTGTACCTTGATTCTCTAATACCATATTTGTTAATGTACTGTGATATCAGAATTACGGTTTCTGTCCTAAGCATAGTACTAACACTGCCTTAATAGCTTTCACAAAAAATACCATACACCACCATATGAACGATGGACAACTAGTCTCTGCAATTTTCCTGGACATGTCAAAAGCTTTTGACACCATCTCCCACCAACTACTTCTTAATAAAATGGCCACTTACTACCTCAGTCAATCATCCCTGACTTGGTTTCCCAGTTACCTAACTGACTGGCAACAGGCTACCAAATGGGACCACAATCTCTCCCCTTTACTGCCTGTTCACACTGGTGTACCCCAATGGTCCATTCTGGGGCCCCTTCTCTTTATCATCTTTACAAATAACCTAAAGTCTGCAGTCCAATTTGCCTCAATTATACTGACGACACATCTCTTATCATGTCAGCCCCCTCCCCACTAGAACACAAAGATAAGATGCAAAAGGCATTTCAGAAAACTGAATCTTATCTTTCAAATCACCAACTCGTTCTTAAACCAAAAATGACTAAGTTAATTATATTCACAAAGAAATCTAACAAATGAAACACTCTACCCCTCTCTATCCTATCCACCAAGTGTACCAAAACTGAGTCAACTTACCAGGCCAAACTCCTAGGTATTACAATAGATGACTGGCTAAAATTTGATATTCACATATCCCAAACAATCAAAAAAGTCCATACTAAACTCAATGCACTCTATAGGGCTAAACCATATCTAACACCACAAACCAGGCTAGCCACAGCAAGAACTCAGCTTCTATCCACTCTCCTATACTGGTCACACAATTTCACCAAATTACGCAAAGCTGACCTTCAAAAGAAGCCTGCTACAAAAAAAATAGCTAGGTTTGCCACCAATTTCCCACATAATGCCATCGTTGTACAGCTCTTCAACAACTAAACTGGCTTGAGCACCCCAACCTGTTAACATTCAACCAACTTACCCAGTAAACTATTCACAATCCCAACCACTGCCCCGCTATTTCTACTCTGGTCCTACCACAAATGAACAATATGTCCCTCAGGTCTTCCGACAAACCTCTGCTCAATATAACACAGTCTCATAACTACCATGGGGACTCCCTCTATACAAACAAAATTGCTAAGTATTGGAATTCTCTTCCACTAAACATACAATGCAGTCCTTCCTATCCCTGTTTTAAATCAAAATTGAAAGAATACCTCTATAAAAAACTATCTCTGCCTCTGTTGCCAGGATCATTTTTGTTCTCCTATCTCCAAATACTCTTCCCCTCCTTACTTTTTCTCTTGTATACAGTTCTTGCTATTTGCTCTTGGCATTAAAGTCTGCCTACTCTATCTTGATTTCACTTTCTTCTCTTCCTTATTCACCTCTCGTCTCCCCAATCTTTCCACTCATTACATGTCTCATATCTCTAACTAGTTCCATGCTATCGGTCAGTGTCATGTTATCTACAAATTGCATACAAAGAATCTGTAATGTGTAGATTCCACATAGTTTTCCTTATGTGCAATACCTTTAGCTTACATGTTTATAGAATGTTTTTACTCATAATCCTAATACTATAAATTCTGTTTTGCTTACATTGTTTAAATTTCAATGTTGGACTTGTCTACATTGTACTGTACTGTGGAGCTTTTCTCCCCAGGTCTCCGCTGAAAACAGGCTGCCAGACCAGTTGGACACTACCCGGTAAACAAATGTAAATAAATAAATAAATAATACCACATCATCTCAGTTATATGTGAATTAAGTGGTTAGAGGGCATTTAATAACAGTGACTGAATCCTTGTCTTTGTAGAGTTGACTGTGGATTTGTTTGTAAATAACATTTTCATACAATGGTTTAAAGAAGAGAATAAGACTGCATGTACTATATAACCCAATGACTACTAGCCACCCGTTTATAAATTACATGGAGCATATTCTGTTGGAAGCACTGAAGATGCATGTTGCAAAAGAAGAGCACTTGGAGTTGCTGGTGAGATACCAGTAACTATCCAAGTGAAAGTTACAGACAAAACCTGAGGGACTGTGTAGTGCTGTGCAGGAATAAAAGAAATGCCACATTAAGGAGTGTGTAACACTGGATATGTCACATCTAAGGCAATTGCTGGGCAACAGTTTATAATCCATGTCAGGAATGGGAAAGTCTTGCATATGGTTATCCTACAATGAGGAAAGTAGGACATGATGGAAATTTGCAATGTTTCACTAGGTGTGCTTAGTCTTGGGACCAAGCTAGGGTCATGTAAGGAGCTCTACGTCTTCTCATCTAGGTGCAAATAATATACTGCCAAAGTAACGATCAAGAGTTTTTTTTTATTTAATTAATTGTAGCTTGTGCCATATTCCATGGTCTTGCTGCTTTTAAATGGAAGTAATCTTTAAATTTGTATTTATATCCTTCAATTTTCAACATCAAATTGTTGCTCCTAGTATCCTCAGTATGACATATTACCTGTACACCTTGCCTATTTCTAATTTTTTTCCTTCTTTCCATATGCTCATATCCAATCTCCTCTCACTATTTAGTATACAGAATACACTTTAATTCAGTTAACCTTTATTTTTGTGGCTTTCCCCTCATTGAAGAGATTGTTTTAGTATGTACAAATACTCATATATATTCTAAAAAAAACTCATCATCGTATTACATAGAGATACCATGATTTTTGCAGATCAATTTCTTTAAGAAAAATGTATTAATTCAACATTCATATACACACAAAGGAAAAATATCAATATCACATATCGTTATATAATGTTAGGAATACATTGAATCATAACAGTAATTTTATACAAGTAACACATTAAGAGTCTTGGTATTTTAATAACACGATTTTTGAAATTATTGCTACAATATTTTCTAAAATGTTATCTTACAGCTGAATAGCATTTCTTTCATTCCAAGTTAATGTGAGATTCAAAGTCCAAATTGTTTGACATCTGTACATCCAAATCTTGATATTCTTATTTTCCATTAATTGTTGAAAGTGTACTGCATATAGACTAATATTTACTGTGTCGCCTATATTTTGTACTATACCTGTATTTGGATTAAACGATAAGTTATTTATTTATTTAGGGTGCAGATAACTTATCTAAATGTACCTGAACTACTTTAAAGTAATCTATTGTTGTAATTCTACTCCCGGTTTTTGGATACACTGGAACCTTTTGGACTCCAACTTTTTCATATAATTGCTGTACCCTAGATGTCCCCTTAGAAAAGTGAAGTGGGTACCTATACCTGCCTCACGTGATGGGATAAGGGACCTGAAAAGAGAAAAACTCAATAGCTGCGAGCACATTGATTCCTTCATCATCTCTTGACAAAAGGATGAATGAGGACTGATCAATATAAGTACTTGAGAGTCATTAGGCAACAAAAAGTAGGAATGGAAATATGCTAATACAGTAACTGGCTGTGAAACTGAATAAGGTGGCAAAGGCATTTAACATTTGTTGCTGGGAAGGTCAAAATCTTTTCTAAGGTTTTTAAAATATATAGCGGGAATAAAATAGATATTATATCTGAAAAATTCCAAGTTAAAATTTAATTTTTAAAATTAAAAATAGGCAGGTATATTTCAGTGTCTACCAAATGATGAGATAAAATAATGAATGAGCATGTCTGTTTACTACTTTTGAAATATGATGTAGACATCCACCTGAGTTGGAATACAACAGTGAATGAGAACACAAGAGAAAATAGGTTGAGATACATGAGAGAAGCCAAAAGGAGCCAATACTAGATGTTCTGGGGGGGGGGATTTCTAAGGGAAAAGGCAGAAGGTCAAGAAGAATCTCAGCTATGTACAGAGATAGCAGATGAAACAATATCATTACTTGAACACTTTTGCATATAAATGAAGGTATAATGTTGTCTGAAGTAATATAGACATAGGAATGAGAAAATACAAGAGCAATTAGTTTATCATTCTGAAGGCAGTGCTGATAGATGGAGGAAGTGCTGAATATCATGCTGATGATATAAATATATATATATATATATATATACACACACACACACACACACACACACACACACGTATATACATATATGTGTGTGTGTGTGTGTGTGTGTGTGTGTGTGTGTGTGTGTGTGTGTGTGTGTGTGTGTGTGTGTGTGTGTGTGTGTGTGTGTGTGTGTATGTGTGTGTGTGTGTGTGTGTGTGTGTGTGTATAAATATATGGTTACTGTTCATAATACTGAATGTTAAAAAGAGTGAAACAGTTTTTTGCCTTGCTTTGTCAGCTGCTGTTTATGCCAAATTATGGTATAAAGTTGGGAAGCTGCCCATTCCTTTGTTATGAGATCTCAGTGTTGGTATATATAATTAGCCGGGGGTATGGATTTAGAGGGGCACTTGCCTCCCTGTGTAAAAACATACACACACGCACACACACACACACACACACACATATATATATATATATATTTTTTTTTCATGGTTCTGTGATTCACATAGATGTTTTTGTTCACTCGTGAGCATTCACTTTTTTGTTATGCAATCTTTTATGTATATATATATATATATATATATATATATATATATATATATATATATATATATTGAGAGAGAGAGTAAGAGAGAGAGAGATAATAACAGACCATCCATGGGTAGGGTGAGGTTTGATTACAAAGATGGATGATATATTCACCCCTGTCTACATCTTTATTTCCCTACAATGCCCAAGCCTCAGGGCATTATAACACTTAGAATACGGGCTTTGGTGGGTCATGTTTATTATCACTGTGTTATTAGTTTTTGATTGGGTGTAACCCAGGAGTACAATCTCGTTAAGTGACTTGCTTAGAATTACATTGTAGGGAAATGGAGGCTGAGGTAAGCAAACTCTAGACTGCATGATGAAGCTTGTTAGATTAATCAAGTGCACTAATTTGCCATGCTTAATACATCTTTCTTTCCTTTCTGACATTGCCAGGAAAAAGATAAAGACTGCTTTAAGTATTTTATATTTTGGGGTTTATTTATTTATAATGCTTGATAAATGTATGTACAATTTTCTAATGCCATAGGCTTAAAAAATGTTCACAAGAATAATCAGATTGCTGAAAACACCAAGAAATGAAAGTCATGTATATGCAAGCAGTATTGCTTCAGCACATTAATTTTTCTTAAGTTGGTTTGGCTAATAGCATTCTTCATGCTTAAATAATTAATTTTCTATGGTAATTCTATGGATGGTTTTTGATTTATATTTATGCAGTGTTTTATATTTGTATACTGTGTCTTTAAGCTTAGATCACAACCCTCATTCCCTTATATCCAGAATCAGGAATGAATCCAGAAATAATCATGGATAATGAGGATTACTTTTTAAAATATTAATACCATTAGATTGAGAAGTTCATGGAATAAGAGAATGTGTATTATCATGCATTTTGCTTAGTAAAAGAAGTTTAGAAATGTAATTATTGACATCATTTATTAAGTATAATCTCCATTTTCTTCCAAATTATACCTGTTTTAGGAGGCAAAGAGCAAAATTTTGAGCAAAATCAACTATGTTACTGAAAATCAGTGGCAGTTCAGAGGTATGTTTTATTTTAGTGTGTCTGACTTTTTCTTTTGTGCATCTGTAGGGAGTGCTGTTCTTCCCTACAGACATAAATTATTGACTTCCTGTTCCATTCTGTATTGCATCATTTCTAGGTTCTGGGGTTTATGATTTTACCTTCATCAAAAAATTATCCTTTTTAAGTGTCCTTTACTGTTACTTATCAGAAAACCTACTTATGTTGGAGCTTTTATTTTTTTCATTGATGTAAAGTGTGTTGCATTTATGTCACAATCTTAATTTTTTTTCCAGTTTGTTTCATTTTAATGTATACTTAGTAAATATTGGGGATTCAATAAACTCAATGTAGGCCTCACACAAATTTTATTTATATCATCACACATTGTAGAATATGTTATGTGACTGTCACCCAATGTTACAATGGCATTATAATGTACTTTGTCCATGGTTTTCCCATACTTATGAGTTGTGCTAAATACAAGGGATTCATCACCACTGTGGACACATGGTAATCAATGTTCCAATTACTATGTAACTGAGTACCCAGATCACATACCACTGCATGCACTCATAGAAGTATGCTGTTTATGTTGCAATTATCTTGGGTATTTGCTTTTCAAGAAGAAATAATTATGCTTTTGTGTTCGTGTAGTGTACTTCCATGGCTATAGCACAAATCATTTTTGTCCAGTAATAGTTACTGCAGTATATCAGTAGTGTTTGTGGATTCAATGATTGTCCATATTTTGCAGGCATCCACAAAGTTGGTAATAAAAAGGCTGTCTAAGTTTAGTCTTGACTTCTAGGAAGTAAATACTAAACAGAAAAGGGTGTAGTACAGAACCTGGTCACTGGCCTCTTGCTTGTGGTGAATTCAGACCCTTTGACAGTACATGCCCTGTTGTTGATTAATTTGATTACACACCTTGTGATGGATGTGTTTATGGCCAGTTGAGGCAGTCTATCTGTGATACCTGAGTGTGGATTTGCATCAAATGCATTGGCCAGGTCCAGCTGGTGGGATACACAGTCTTTCCCTTATTTATGCCCTTGGTGACCTTCTTGAAGAAGTCAAAGAAATTTAACAGACAAGCTGTATCCTTAAGGAATCAAAATGGGTTGGACACACCATTGGGAGATTACCTATATCCTTTTTGATAAAGTCCATGATGATTCCTTTGATTGTCTTACAGGTGAGGTGAGTCAGGCTTATAGGGCTATAATTCCCTGGGTCAGATGTTGGTCCCACCTTGCTTAGATGGATGACTGATGCTACGCCCTTCTGCCAGAACACAGCCTATGTAGAGGCTGTGATTAAGTAGGGATCCAACTGTGTCTGCTAGATCAGGTTGCAAGTTATTGAAAAGGCAAGCTGGGATGTTGTTAGGGCCCATTAATGCCATGTTTTTAGCCGTAGAGAGTGCACAGTGCATGCATATTTTGGGGGATGTCCAGTGTGGATGGGGTGTGAATTTTGATCCCAATATATCAGCTAGCAGATTGTCTGTTTGCTATGGTTGAGTATGTGTAATGCCATCGACAAACAAATCTGCACTTAATTGTGTATTCCTCATATTATTTTGAACTTATTTAAAAATGATTTGTGACAATACATCCAAATATAACCTTTGGTATACATCACATGCCATGCAGTGGAAGTCTTCACACAATCATGCAACACTGTCTAGTCATGTAATTACATCAATTGTACATCATATGTACATATATGTTTTTCACTGTAAAGCTTGTGTGAGTCCCCTGATACCATATATGGAGACTTTACAAATGAGGTGAATGTGGTTCATGATGAACACTTGCTGACACAAATGCTGTCATTCATACAATGCTGTTAGAGACCACCTCAGCAATCCTTGTGAACAGCAACATAATTGTGCATACAATGAATTCATAAAGGTTGCTATTGAATCTGAACTAGTTATATGTTTGTGTATATAACAACATTACAACATGTGGATGAAACAGGACATTTGTGCCCATGTAATCAGTGTGATGTTATATTGATGCATCTCACAGAGCATTTAATGATGGCAGGTATACACATGCACAGCTGAGCCATAATCCAAGTGTCACTATGATGGTTGAATAACAACTGGCTAGAAAGCTGGTGTACTCTACTACAGAAACACATACCTTAGTAAGGAAACAACATATATAGCATCATCTCATCTCAACAGTTCTCAGGAGGCATATTACTACAGCTGTTATGTATGGAACATGTAATCAAATGGCAGCCACAGACATCAATGCATTACCTCAAATCACAGATTGAAATACACCATTGTAGGGCTACTGTACATCCACACATCTACACAGCACGTATAGATGACAGCAAAAGAACATGTGCAGTGTTCATAGGGTCATAGGACATTTGGCTGAAGGCTAACCTCAAATAAAATTCTAGCCATTTATTATGGCATTTAAACAAAAATTACAATATCTGTAGGATGGACGATAGTAAGGGTATGTGCATATGTGTTATGTGTTTGATTGTATTACATACTGCCTCTGTCCATATGTGACATGTGCAACACACCATGAGAGAATTAGCAAACACACATCCAGTGGTCTGTAGATAGCTTGCAGAGGGTCATGGAAGGACTCTGCTTCATAATGTGTGTATGCATCTTTGAAATGATGACATCCTCCAGTCATCTAGAGAAAGGATATTATGCTGATACAGGGAGAAAGAGGGTGTTGGATTCATGGGGCTATGTTAAAGGTTCTCTTGAGTGGGAGTCAAATGAAAAGAGATGTAAAAGTTTATACAATGACCATAATATACCACCAATCACACATACAACATTTGACTGACATCAGAGTTGAATATTAAACATGTGGATGTATAGAAGTTAGATTCCATACAATGTAAGGCTAGCATGACCACATATGTCTGACTTTAACAGTGTCACAGTACACTTTATAGAGGATGATACCACCATTTTATGCTGAGAAGATGATATTTGGATGAGTGCCTGACACAGATGTGGAGTCATATCTCAGTGTAAAATGGTCTGCAAAATATTATTTTGATGAACATGTAGTCAGGTTGACTACTGTGAGTTTATAAACCCTAACTATCTAGTTACAGAAGCTAGAGAACACAGTACTTAACATCAGTGCCACAGCACAAGTTTGACATAAATAGTGTCAGACTGCATTTTATAGAGGATGACATAGAGGATGACATCATCAGTGTGTTTTGAGAATAAAATATTAAATGGATTGTCTCACATGCTGCTCTAAAATGGTCTCCACAATTACAGCTAACGGAACACAAACACACACACAAGCTGACTAAAGTGAGATTAGACCACCTGCCTGCATATCTACAGAACACAGTACTTAATGCAAGCATAATGGCACAAATCTGACTTTCATAGTATCAGACTGCACTTTATTGCACATGACATCAGTGTGTTTTGAGAAGAAGATGTTATGAGGAGTGTCTCACATGCTGCTCTAAAATGATCTTCTCAGTGCCGGATAATAGAGCACACACAGGTTGACTGCAGTGAGATTAGAACCCCTACCTACAGAACACAGTACTTAATGCAAGCACCAAGAAACAAGTCTGACTTTCATAGTATCAGATTGTACTTTATAGCACAAGACATCAGCAGTGCATTTTGAGAAGAAGAAGTTATGAGGAGTGCCTCACATCTTGCTCCACAATGACAGCTAACTTCAAACACACACACAATCATGTTGACCACAGTGAAATTAGAACACCTACCTACCTATTTACAGAACACAGTACTTAACTCAAGCACCACATGTCAAGTCTGATTTTCATAGTGTTAGACAATACTTTATAGCTGATGACATCAGCTGTGTCTAGTAAGAAGATGGTTTTAGGAGTGTCTCATATGCTGTTCTATAACTGTCTCCAGAATGTGAACAGATTGAACACTTACACACACATAAGTTAACTGCAGTGAGACTATAACTACCTACCTACCTATCTACAAAACACAGTACTTAATCCAAGGCAATGACAGACGTCTGACTTTCATAGTATCAGACTGAACTTTATAGCACATGATGTCATCAGTGTGTTTGAAAAGATGTTATGGGGAGAGTCTCACACATACTGCATTAAAGTGGTCTCCACAATAACAGAAAACTGAACACAAGCACACACACACACACACACACACACACACACACACATGCACACACACACACAAACACATTCACTGCAGTGAGATTAGAACCCTTACCTACAGAACACAGTACTTAACACAGTAATTCTGACGTTTATAGTGTCAGGCAATACTTTATAGCTGATCATCAGCAGTGTCTGGTGAGAAGAAGATGGTATTAGCAGTATCTCATATGCTGTTCTAAAATGGTCTCCATGATGCAAACTGAACACACACACACACACACACACACACACACACACACACACACACACACACACACACACACACACACACACACACACACACACACACGCACACACACACACACACACACACACACACACACACACACACACACACACACACATATACATTGATTTTTTGACAGGTCATAGTACTTACCGCAAGCACCATGGCACAAATCTGACTTTCATAGTACCAGACATCACTTCATAGCTTATGACATCAGCAGTGTATATTTGGAAAAGGATGTTTGGAAGCCTGTATGAAATGGATGTTTTTGGCATGTATGACAGTAAATCCTATTGTTAGGATACAGACTCATGCTCTTCTAACTAAGCAAACACACACATTGACTGCAGTGAGATTACTACCCCTATCTAACTAGTTACACAAGTTAGAGAGCACAGTTCTTAATACAAGTATCACACCACAAATCTAACTTTTACATTGTTGCAGAACACTTTATAGCAGATGATGTCATCCTTGCATGTTTGTGAGAAGATGTCAGGAGGCCTGTATGAAATGGCTGCATAGGCATGTATGAATATAATTTTTTTGTTTTCCTGCATACTGGATTACTGCCAGCAGAATACAGACTCATGCTCTTTTGACAGCACTCAAAAACACACCAGTTGACTGCAGTGAGATTAAACCCCTAACTAACTAGTTACACAAGTTGAGAACACAGTATTTAATGCAAGTGCCGTGGCATGAATTTGACATTTAAACTGTTACTGGACACTTTATAGAACATGACATTATCACTGCATGTTTGGGAGAAGATTTTGGAATGCCTGTATGAAATGGCTGTGTAGGCATGTACAACTGAAAATCTTTTGTTCTTCATTGTACTGGATTGCTGATAGTAGGATAAAGACTCATGCTTTTCTGACTGTGCCTAATTAAGCAACTCCCCCCCCCCACACACAGTAGTTGACTGCAGTGAGATTAGAATGTCTACCTAGCTAGTTACACAAGCTAGAGAACAAAGTATTTAAATCAAGTGCCAGTGCACACGTCTGTCTTTTAAACTACTACTGGACACTTATAGCAGATGTCATCATCAATATATGTTTGGGAGAAGATGTTGGGAAGCCTGTATAAAATTTTTAAACCCCAAAAAACACATAGTGTAAAACATTAGGCAACTATCAAAATTCCATTAAAAACAGTTTGAACATTACTAACGTGTTAGCAAAACACAACAAGCCACTTGAAATTACCAAATAATGTATTTTAATATACATTTCAAACATAAATAATTCACAGGGTTAAGTGCTTTCATCCTTATAACATTCTAGTACTTCATCAAAACCATGAAGCATTCATACATTATAAATTATATAAAAAAATAAATAAATACGCCATGTGTTCCTTTCCCTACAATTCCAAGCCTGTAAATTAAAACATGTTCATTGACTAATAATAATTAGTAATGTACAATATCTGCTCCTGCACTAATCCAGACTAATGCTCACTCAAAAAAAAAAAAAAAAAAAAAAAATTAAATGTATCGTATTTTATCTTTTTAAATCATCTGTTTAAATTGCTTTGTTTCTCATGTAATATTTTTATGCCTTTTGTGAACTTGTACAACTTATGGAGCTTTTCTCCCCGGGCCTCTACTGAAAATGGACATATATCCGGTTGGACTAGCCCGGTCAACAAATGTAAAATAAAATAAATAAAATAAATAAAATAAAAAATATCTATCACTAAATCCAGGCACCAAAAAATCTATTCTCACTACATCAAAAAACTTTTTCATATACATATTAAATCTTTTTGTATATAAATATAAAGTAATAACAGTGAAGCATAAGACTGATAAACATTAAAAACATCCTGAACCTTGTTAAAAACATAATTTTAATTGTTAACAAAAAGCTGTAGCTTATTGCAAAGGTTTTAAAAAGTTATAGTCTCGTTGCTACAATTTTAAGAGCTGGAACTATCAAAATTTGTTCATGAGACCTTGGGTGTTATAAGCATTAAATCTCAACTGCCATACTAGCTCTCTATATTCAAGAAAGGTAAATGTATTGTGGCCATAAACTTATACCAGTTGCCACACTGAAGGCTGGACAACAGGTGTATGTTTTATACTCATTACTGTCTAGAGTGCTTATTGCCACTGAGGACTCTTTTAATTGTATAACCATAATTGTACAGATACCCACAGTTAGTCATATGATATATATGATATCATGTATATGCTCAGTTTCCCTGATATACATAGTTACACACACACACACACACACACACACACATATACATTGATTTTTTGACAGGTCATAGTACTTACCGCAAGCACCATGGCACAAATCTGACTTTCATAGTACCAGACATCACTTCATAGCTTATGACATCAGCAGTGTATATTTGGAAAAGGATGTTTGGAAGCCTGTATGAAATGGATGTTTTTGGCATGTATGACAGTAAATCCTATTGTTAGGATACAGACTCATGCTCTTCTAACTAAGCAAACACACACATTGACTGCAGTGAGATTACTACCCCTATCTAACTAGTTACACAAGTTAGAGAGCACAGTTCTTAATACAAGTATCACACCACAAATCTAACTTTTACATTGTTGCAGAACACTTTATAGCAGATAATGTCATCCTTGCATGTTTGTGAGAAGATGTCAGGAGGCCTGTATGAAATGGCTGTGTAGGCATGTATGAATATAAATTTTTTTGTTCTCCAGCATACTGGATTACTGCCAGCAGAATACAGACTCATGCTCTTTTGACAGCACTCAAAAACACACCAGTTGACTGCAGTGAGATTAAACCCCCTACCTAACTAGTTACACAAGCTAGAGAGCACAGTATTTAATGCAAGTGCCGTGGCATGAGTTTGACATTTAAACTGTTACTGGACACTTTATAGAACATGATATTATCACTGCATGTTTGGGAGAAGATTTTAGAATGCCTGTATGAAATGGCTGTGTAGGCATGTACAACTGAAAATCTTTTGTTCTTCATTGTACTGGATTGGTGATAGTAGGATAAAGACTCATGCTTTTCTGACTGTGCACAAACAAGCAACCCCCCCCCACACACACACACACAAACAGTAGTTGACTGCAGTGAGATTAGAATGTCTACCAAGCTAGTTACACAAGCTAGAGAACAAAGTATTTAAGTCAAGTGCCAGTGCACATGTCTGTCTTTCAAACTGCTACTGGACAATTATAGCAGATGTCATCATCAATGTATGTTTGGGAGAAGATGTTGGGAAGCCTGTATAAAAATTTTAAACCCCAAAAAACACATAGTGTAAAACATTAGGCAACTATCAAAATTCCATTAAAAACAGTTTGAACATTACTAATGTGTTAGTAAAACACAACAAGCCACTTGAAATTGCCAAATAATGTATTTTAATATACATTTCAAACATAAATAATTCACAGGGTTAAGTGCTTTCATCCTTATAACATTCTAGTACTTCAACAAAACCATTAAGCACTCATACATTATAAATTATATAAAACGCCATGTGCTCCTTTCCCTACAATTCCAAGCCTGTAAATTAAAACATGTTCATTGACTAATAATAATTAGTAATGTACAATATCTGCTCCTGCACTAATCCAGACTAATGCTCACTCAAAAAAAAAAAAAAAAAAAAAAAAATTAAATGTATCGTATTTTATCTTTTTAAATCATCTGTTTAAATTGCTTTGTTTCTCATGTAATATTTTTATGCCTTTTGTGAACTTGTACAACTTATGGAGCTTTTCTCCCCGGGCCTCTACTGAAAATGGACATATATCCGGTTGGACTAGCCCGGTCAACAAATGTAAAATAAAATAAATAAAATAAATAAAATAAAAAATATCTATCACTAAATCCAGGCACCAAAAAATCTATTCTCACTACATCAAAAAACTTTTTCATATACATATTAAATCTTTTTGTATATAAATATAAAGTAATAACAGTGAAGCATAAGACTGATAAACATTAAAAACATCCTGAACCTTGTTAAAAACATAATTCTAATTGTTAACAAAAAGCTGTAGCTTATTGCAAAGATTTTCAAAAGTTATAGTCTTGTTGCTACAATTTTAAGAGCTGGAACTATCAAAATTTGTTCATGAGACATTGGGTGTTATAAGCATTAAATCTCAACTGCAATACTAGCTCTCTATATTCAAGAAAGGTGAATGTATTGTGGCCATAAACTTACACCAGTTGCCACACTGAAGGCTGGACAACAGGTGTATGTTTTATACTCATTACTGTCTAGAGTGCTTATTGCCACTGAGGACTCTTTTAATTGTATAACCATAATTGTACAGATACCCACAGTTAGTCATATGATATATATGATATCATGTATATGCTCAGTTTCCCTGATATACATAGTTATTTTTATGTATAATTATTTTATATTGTTAATTTTTAACTCAATTATAGTGGACCAGTTTTAATAAAACTTAGAGATTGCTGGATTAGAACCTTGTCTCACATGTGTAGTGGCCATTAACTTACACATGTTGCCATAGGTAGAGTTAGGCAGCAGGTATAATTTTTATACTCATTACTATGTATGAGTGCTGACTGCCATGCAAAGCTGCTTAGTGTGTTTGTGCAATGGAAGACAACATGTGTTACAATGTATCCTTTTAGAAATTGACAATGTTCCTTTATTGTTGGCAGATATTGTGGAAGCATGCTGACCACCCCGCAATGTGACTTAGCATGTTTGCAATGAAACAATATATCTTTTTGAAACTGACAATGTCTCCTTATTGTCTGCAGGTGTTGTGTGTGCATGCTGACTGCCAAACAATGCTGCTTAGTGTGTTTGCATGATGGAATGCAAAAGATGTAACATTTGGAAATTGACAATGTCTCCTTATTGCCTGCAGGTGTTGTGGAACTGCAGATGTTGTGTGTGCCTGCTGACCGCTGCTCAACACCACTTAGTGTGTTTGTGTGAAGGAAAGCAAAAGATGTAACAATGTAATTTTTGAACTTTACAATGTTGCCTTACTGTCTGTGGCATTGCACCGTGTTTGTGCATAGGTGAGCAATGCACAGACAGCACAGGCAAAGCTCAGCATGCGTTATTATTGTAACAAGTGTTTATTCATTTTTATCATTAAAAGAAACATGTGGGACTTGAACCATGATCAACATATCCTGTTGTATAATTCGTGCTTTATCTTGTTTACAAGATTTGCTTCAGACAAAGTTGATTCACTGTTCTTATCATAGAACCAACTTCCATTAATTTTAAAATATTTATTCAGTTCACAGTATTTGTGCTAAGGCGAGCATTGCACAAATTTTAATAGTTAAAAAAAATTTTAAAAAATTACAAACATATATTTTAACACGTTACAGAGTTTTACACAGCTGTGGATTTGAACTGTCAAACTAATGAACCTACAAAACAAACTAGGAATGTCTTATCTCTCTCTTTGCAATAGGAACATCTTTGCAGCAGGAAAGCAAATCATGTTCATAAAAAACAATTCCCATTTCTTCCACAGTATTACAAAACCTATACACTTGTACACTCTTGTTTGTACATGTATGGCTTACATGTTTAATGCAATGAGTGATCACACAACTATTTATGACTATGTTTGCACCAAAGTAGCACTGTCTTGTCTTTGCATTGTATTCATTCTTCTCCTAACTGTACTGTACTCCCAGACATGCAGTCTATAGTGCATTTTGTATCATTGTCCTTTAAATGTATGATAAAAATACATGACAGTGAAATATGTTTTCAGTAAAGGCAGGAGAGTTTGGCTATTAGCGAAGAAAAATAATAAAAGTGTGTTGCTTGTTTACAATTAAAAGCTTGCTAAAGTTACTTTTACATTTTGTAAGTGTATCCTGGCTGACACACTCAATGAGGGTACGGTAGTCTGAATTGCTGTTGTCTCTTCCTGTCCCACTAATCATTCACAGTTGCATTCCATTAGCAACTAACAGTGAGTTACTGCCTACACTATAGTTACACCTGCTACACAAAGTCAAAATTTTGGGATTCAGCAATTCTAATAAGTTCACAGCTCATTTGCACCGTGATTATACTCAAAGGCCTGAATCTACAATATAAAAAGGTGACCGTGTGGCTAGGGAACTTGAAGGTGAGGAGACTTGTACATTTTGAGAAAAGAGAAGATTTCTTTCCTTTTGATTTATCTGCAGAGAAGGCATGTAGTCTTTCTAAGTTATGATTGTATTTTTCAAGTATATTACACATTGTGTAACATGTTACAAAGCAAAGTGTGTGTGTGTGTATGTGTGTGTGTGTGTGTGTGTGTGTGTGTGTGTGTGTGTGTGTGTGTGTATATATATATATATATATATATATATATATATATATATATATATATATATGGGTCTACTTTCATTCACTGAAAACTCATTTCACTGAATTTCAATTCACCCTCAAAAAAATCGCTGAAAGCTCAAATCACTGAAAACCCATTTCACTGAATCACATTTCAGTGAATGTAAGTACTGTGGGAAAATAAAACATATATGTGCTGATATAGTGTGATTCTGGAGTTAGTATATATAGTTGGGGAGTGTGAGGGGCTGTTGGGGATGTGAGGATCATAGCCCCCCACCTACTTAGCTTTTATATTTATGAATCTCATTTCAGTAAAAGCTAACAGTATAAATGAAAAGTAGGAAGAGGGCTACACCCCCCACATACATACAACTCCAGGATTGCACTACAGTGGAGAAAAGGACATATACAATTTATTTGCCCAACAGTGCATACATTCAGTGAAATGTGATTCAGTGAAAAGGGTTTTCTGTGACTTGAACTTTCAGTGAGTTGGTGTGAGTGTTTTTTTTTTTCAATAATTTTTATTTTTATTTTTACATTAATAAATGTCACAAATAAAAACTATCTTACAACATGACCATATATATATATATATATATATATATATATATATATATATATATATATATATATATGTTATACATTGATGTCAAATAGCACAGGATATAGGACGTACAACATATCTATTTACACTATGTACATAGATGCTTTCACTGTTAGTTCCAGTTATATAGACAGTATATACATTCGTAATATCCAAGTTATTATTTAATATCTGAACTTGTATGTATTCTTTGATTCCATTATAGTGTATTTCTAAGTTGCTGTGTGATAAATTATGCTGATATGATATTAAAGGTTTGTTCCCAAAGTTCTCTGGATTTCATGTTTTTGTTTCTTTTATCTATTACTATTTTATGAGCTGAAAGGTGTTGTATAGCTACTTGTTTAAAATACTCCCAAGATATATTTATTGTATGTAGCCATTTGAAAGCTATATACAGTTTCATTAGTAGGAAAATTGTTAAAAGTGTATTTGCTTGTTTTCTTGGTATGTTGGGTAGGAGAATGTGTAATAGAGTGAATTCCCAAGTTAATGTTGATGTTTGATAACCCATTTTTTGTAATTGTACCTTGAGAGAGTTCCAGAGTTTATAGACACATTTACAGCTCCAAAATACATGGATTAAGTCAGCTATCTGGTCCTTACAGTGTGGGCAGAACGGTGTTTTTGATGTGTTAAATTTGTGTAGGATTGCAGGTGTAAAATAAGCATTATTACTGATCATGAGCTGAGTGTATGCTAACTTTTTTGAGGGGTATAATCTTCAGTGTTAGATTGATTGCCTGGCTAATTTGCTGGTCATCTATGGAAGGTTTAATTTTTCTCCAGTAGTTAGAGAAGAGGAGGTCTTTCTGGTATTTGATTTCATTTATCATTTTATATGAATTAGTAATAGTTTTCTTTGTTCTGATAATAGTTTTCCAAAACCTGCTAGACGTTTCTATGTCACTATTGGTCATAGTAACATTTTGGAGGTAACTGGAACACAGTTCTTTGATTTGTCTTAGGATTATTATGTATGATTTAGGGAGGTTTAAGTTGGTCCTCATTTCTTGTATTGAACAGTTAAGGTAGGGATAAATATCTTGGATTGTTTTATCTTTCAGTCTGGGAAAAGTCCAGCATCTTATTGTTTATTTTTAAATTTGTTTTTTTATGAAGGGGTTGCAGTATTGTCATGGCTTGTCTAAGGTTCAAGAATTGAAAGAGTTTTTGTGCTAAGTTGATAGAATATTTTAAGGGCTCTATAATGTTATAAGTTTGTATTTCTTTCTGCTTCAGGAATGGAAGTGCTTTGGGATTGAAACCTAGAGCTTTAATATATCTATAATAGATTGTCACCCAAAGAGGAGACCAATTATACATTGACAAGTTATGTTCAGCTATTCTTAATATTCTGTTAGTATTAATGATCGAGTAGTACATTTTAAAATCTGGTAGATTTAGTCCTCCTTTGCTTTTGGGGAGTGTTCATTTTGGATAGGAGACTGTTTTTTTTTGGGTTCCCATATAAATTTTGCTAGGAAGGTATGAATTTGTTTGAAGAATTTATTATGTATTGTTGTCTGTGATGTCATGAATATATACATTAGCCTAGGTAAAACATTTATTTTGATTATTGATACTTTGGCCAAGAATAGTAGTTTTAGGTTGTTCCATCTTTTACAGTCTTGCATTATATTTTGCCATTTAAGGTTTATGGTGTGAGTGTTTTGAAATTCAGTGAAATGAGTTTTAAGTGAATCAAAGTAGACCTATATATATGTATATATATATATATATATATATATATATATATAGATATATACATATACACACACAGTAGAAAACAGAACTTTTATCTGTATGCACTTCATATAGTTCACTGTTGGCACAGGTATTTTTGACAGGCATTTACATTTCTCAGATAGGCAAGTTATTAACTTTCATCACAAGTGTTACTGTTATAATTATCTTACAATATTCTGTGTTATTTCAGGGAAATATAATGCACAATGTCAATCATACAGGGTGCTAAGATGGCCCAAAGACACCACTAGGGGAATGGTAGGCACAGAGAGAGGTGACTGGCAATCATGTAAAATTGAGTTTTCTGTTGTAAATGTGTACACATTGTGAGAACTGTGCTGAAAACATATATAACAATTGAATTATGTTGTATGCCTCGGTTTGTACAAATTATCATGTACTTGTTGTTTTGAGGGGTGGGGGAGCCAACTATCATTTGTGTGTTACCGCAATAAAAGTTGTGTTTCAAGAGGATTTCTTATAAAAATGTGTAGTCTTCCTGTTATTTCAGTGTGAAACAATAGATTGCTAAAATGGTATTCCTTGTTTTGGACCAAACATCAATTTGTGTGTGAGTGTGATGTGGAACAATCACATAGCCTTCCATTTTAATAACTGAAATGTGTGTCTTTAGTGCTTAATGTTGAAAAATATGTGTATATAAACAGGAATTCACTTATGGGATATTTATGTGTTATATCTTTCGCTGTTTTATGTCACATAAGATTATGGCAATCAAGAGTAAAAATCCACATAAACCCCCTTTCAGTGACTCTGAAAATTATGTAATAGTACAGGCATTCAGGCGCAATGGCACCTTTCTGCTTGATAGAGGATGTAGGGATGTGGGGATATGACTGCCAGAATGCAAACTTGGAACCAGTTAGTGAACAATGTCAATAAGTAGGGTGCTGCATCAGGACTTAGGATCAGGTGTGTCATAGAGCTACTGATATGATTTCATCAGATGGGAGGAGAGCAGCTGCCCATGATCAGCTGGCTATGGGTAGAGACTGATACTGAGCCACTGTCAGAGATCCAGAGAGCTGAGGGGAAACTGCACACCAACATTTGATTGATGCTGGTGCTGATGTCCATGGGAGGAGAAGTATTTGCCAGAAGAAGCTCCCTTGTTAGCTTACAGATGGCAAGTTTTAAGATTTGCTTGTATAGCAAAGTATAGAAAAATTGAAATAATATTCCTGTGGATTATTTTTATGAACCTATTGATAAATTAATAGACTTAACTACACACTTGTTCATTACTCATGGGCTGTGGGTGGATGTATCGACCACGTTTCAGTTAAAACTATTCTTAAAGGACATATAGACAAAACTGTGTCTTCATCATCCCCTCTTGTTATTGTAATTGTGATGTTTAAATTGCATCCTTCCCTTGCTTGATTTCTTCCAGGACCATCCTCCCTGCCAAGTGTGGAATCATCTGTACATGGTAAGCCAAAACGTTTTCTTTCATTATTGATAACCATTTGCCAGATATATGCATTTGTCTGTATGTGAGAGGTGGATGCAATGAGTGTGTGTATTGCTGTTCCATCTGTGATTGTGTGACCAGTTTTAGTTTATCATATAAATTGTTTTAAATATTTAGTGAAGTATTAATTTTGTTCCTGTGATTGTTGTTTATTATCACAGATGACTCTAACAGTGTTATCAGACTATCAGTAGACTCTGATGATGATGCTGGCCAAACAGTGGGACAGATGAGAGGTGCAGAGATTGAATCACTGAGGTTGACACTTAGCCTCCACCTGTATTTCCCCCAAATGCAGTCAGTAGGCCTATGCATACCTATTCCAGTGAACCCTCAGATACTGGTCAAATGCAGGGTAGCAAACTTGATCAGGGTAGTGTAGCTATTGTGACTTCAGTGTCAGTTGACTCTGGCTATAGCCAAAGTGTGGGCAAGGTGCCACACAAGAGGATTTTTGGGATACTTGGGGTGGCCTGCTCCCCACCTTCCAACTAATCCTGGAATGTCATTATGTGCCACTCAATGTATGTTTAAGGCAATCATGGAGTTGCAGGCATGTTCCACTAGGGCCTCTGGGGACATCCTTAGGGTTACAGATGTGGCACAGTCTGACATGCATGATTGCCTCTGCTGTGTGGCCGATTCAGTGGATCAGGTGAATTACATGATGGAATGGGCAGTGTCTGTGATGGAACATCTGCTGGGAGAGGAACAGCATACATGCGGATGTAGGTCAGCAAAATCATGTGATGTTAACCAATGTGGCCATGCCTGATCATACTCCCATAAAGGCACTACTTACAACACTGCTCCATCATTGAATGAAGTGTTCACACTCAGACATGGTAGGCCATAGGGTCATGGTTCTGAACATACTCATAAGGAGAGCACATCCAACAGACATCAGACACTTTCAGGTAGCAGCAGCACATCTGACCATGGGCATGGATGTGCCAGTGCAACTTATAGCAGAGCCATTTCTCATGGTTGGTGGTGATGATGATAAACTGTTACTTCTATCATGCATGCCTCACACCTGTCCAACATGCCAGAACATAGGGCTAGCAAAGAGCTTGGCTATGTTCTTCATACACTCCCACATGTTTCACCTTGAGTGCCCATACAGACTCATACACATAACAGGTACATGGATTGTTCATGAGGCTTACAGCTCATTCTGTCTCAGTTGGATTTGATAATTTATCTAAATGTCTGCCTGCCTGTCTTTCTTACTCACACGCACACACTACCTTTTGTGTCAAACTTGGCCTCCTGCCCCCCGCAAACAACACCCTGTGCAAACGATGATAACTTTGCTATATCCCTGTTTTCTATCTTTTGAATTCAGGGATACATTAGTCTTTTGTCTAATGCACAGTGTGCATAGCTGGCTTAGTGCTTAGTTTATATATGTTTGTGATGCGCTTTTAAAAAGTGCACTGTTTTCTTACAGGTTTTTGCATTGTGTATATCTTTGATGCATGAGACCTATTAGTTGATAGTAAACACATCTATTGACATAAGTCAGTCCTGTCATATATGGATGTCACTGCTGTAAAAGTCACCCACCTTCTACTTAGACACATTAACAAGTGACAGTATGCAAGGATCTATCATTCATTTGTGTTCTTAGACATTTATTTTCCTATTCCAAGTTTAGCACTTACCTTGATAGTCCAGCAGTTTCAAATGTTTTAATTTGCAGCTGACTCTGTGTGATGTGAGCAGTACACAGAACCATTGCATGGGTAAGTAAAGGTTATCAGTATTGCCTGTCATCAACTTTACTGTATGTTGGATGAAAGTTGTACCACCTTAGATGGTAAGCATGTGAACTATCCATGATTTCTTGGCCAGGGCAAGGACACATTGTGCATGCCTATGTCAACCTAAACTCGCAGTGGCTGGTGGTTCCCGCTCTGACTGCTCACCTGTGTATGGCTGTGGTGACCTTGCCAGTAGTTGTGAGATGTGTGCCCCTTCACCTTGGTGTCCTTGTTGAAGTTGTTTTCTTAGGAAAATATTGTGAAAGATAGCACAGACAGTGAACATTTCAAGCAAGTAGTTTGTACCTTGGAATAGTTTCTGTTACATGTTTTAATGGGATTACAGAGTTGATTTTCATTTTGAAGGAGACAGATTTATGGTCTGTCCTTACCAGTGAGAATGAAACATTGGGGTTGCAGAATTCTCCCATATTTGTGAGTACAAGTTCCTGTATGTTGGAGCCTCTACTGGGAAACTTCACTGTTTGGTCAAGGATGTTTGTATTTACAAAGTCCAGAAATCTCTGTGTATGTAAATTTAAGGCCATGTAGGATTCTCAATCTATAGAGAGGTAATTAAAGTCTTCCATGAGTAGGGTGTTAGATCGGATGGTAAATTGTCTCCAGTAGGTCCAAGTTTGTATTGTGACCTTTTTGGGACATGGAGGGTGACTTATTGCTGGCTAAGATAGGGTATTAGAATTTGTCTACTGTGATATTATATGGAGAAACTCCAGCACGTCCTCATGTTTGACCACCACAACTAAGATGCTTCATTCTCCCATAATTTTTGTTTCTAAGTGTGGCAGTGTGAAGTTCTGACAGTGTATAAAGGCTTTTTACTTCTTGTCCTGTTCTATATCAGACAGCACTTTTACCAGTGAGAGACCCAATCAAAGCAGCTCTTAAGGGTCTGTACAAACTTTTGTTAATTACTCTTAAAGGAGAACCGCACCCTAAAACTGAAAAAAAAAGTTTTTTTTCAGCAAATATTAAACTTTTCTGCATTACTAATGTCTCTGTATCAAAGTAAATGGTGGCTAGCATGATTTTGTTTTACAGTCAATGACTTCACCTTCCTGATGTTGTGTTAAAGAGACAGAAAGAAATCTTTGTGATGAGGGGATCGTTTACTGTGGTTTTCTCTCTCCTCGGTTTATAACAGTGCTGTGACTGCCAAATTTTCACTGTCAGCATCAGTGCACAGTTTTTAATGACTTTGCTTCCTTTAATTTTCATTAGTGGCCATCTCTGTTAACATTTTAAAGAACATTTGAATGACAGCCTTGAAAATGTAGCTGAGTTAATTGGTCTTTTCAAAGTAACATATGTATTTCGGTGTTCGAGTATGAGAAATCTGACCTCTGTGAGTAATAGGTGGTACTTGGGCTAAGAAGGTTTGTGTTGCATTCACAGTTTTAAATATTGTAGCTAGAATTGAAGTCTTTGATGTAATCTTCTTTTCCCAACTCACTGACTTGTCTCAACAAAACAATGTGTACAATGCAAAAATGAAAAACACCAGAAGGAATATGCACATTTACAGAAATTACAGTGCAGAAAAAAGTGCAAAATCAAATACTGACAGAAAGTAAGAAGAGTTAGAAGACTATATTTATTTTTCTTTCCCTTCAATAAAACTCAGTGCCACAAAGAAAGGCATTTGCATCTGAAAACTAAGCTTGAAAGCCCTGCCTTTCTTCAGACTCTAGGTCAACTGTTACCTTAGGCAAAAGGGCAACACAGCACCCCCCACACCACCCTCTGCCCCCATCCTTGTCTGCCTACACCAACCAAATTACTGGAAAAGTGCCCCTACTAGATGGGCGCCCTAGGTGGACATCTAGTTGGCCTATGCCTAAAGCCAGCTATGATCTGAGGTGTGATGCTGGCAATCTGTAACTGATAAGGCACACTTAAATGCCATTGTTCAAGATGCATTTCCTGATGGCTCTGCAGTTGGGATAAGTGACCTAATTTAATTACTCTGCCACTCTTAGTAGCCTTTGTAAGATAAGAGATGAGACAAGTGCAAGAAAGAAAGGCAAACATGATTATTAAATGATGTTCTTTCTGTATGCAAAATGTTTAGTGTTGGATTACATGGAAGGAAATAATTTTTTGTAAAGAAAAAAATTATTTTGGGTGGAGTTCTCCTTTAAGAACTGTTACTTTCAGGTCTCTCACTAAGGCAATGTTTGACAAGTCTGTCTTTTTTCCTGACATTAGAGTATAATCATTGATCAACATACTGCATTCCGGTTACATATCTTCCACCATAAAGGCTATTAAAATGTTTCTTTTTTCTGAGATGATCCATACCTGGGTGGAGTAAATTTAGGGTTGCCACCTGTCACTTTTTGAGAGGGACAGTCCCTCTTTGGGCAGTTGTGTCCTGTGGAAAAAAAACTAAAAAAAATGGAAAATGTCCTGAGATTTTAGGACAAAAATATTTCCTTAGTTTTCTTTAATAGTTGCATAAAACAGTTATTTTTGTATCTGTAATACCTCAATATTATATGAAATAATATAAGCAACTCAAATGAGCTTTTATTTGCACAAAAAAGTGATGTTCTGTAGTTTGCACTGGCCATGGGTATGTTTTATCCAGCAAAATCTCATCTTTCTACAACAAATGTCCCACTTTGGGCATTTGAAAAGGTGGCAACCCTATGTAAATTATATAGACTATTTGAAATTAACTATTTGGAAGGACGATCAGATCTTAACTGAATTAAATTGTATTGTTCAGTATCCCCTGCAATGGAGTACATTCCAGTTTCACCTCTAAAGCTACTATCACATCCTATCATTAGGTAAACAATGTAATACTTATACTAGCAAGAAGGATCCTAATCTCCATACCAAATCAGAATGGCCTTCATCTATGTTCCAGATACCAGATATGCAGCCTAAAAGTGAAGATCAGGATATTGCTAGATTAATTTAGTTTGGTCATTTAAGACCTGAAGTGGTGTGAATTTTCACATTTTTCTTTTATGAGTGCACCAGTAAATATAAGTTGAAATGTATAATCATTCATGAGTGACCGCTGCATTGTTATGGATAACAGAAGGAAGAGTCAATGCTCAAGAAAAAGACAACAATGAACTGTTGTGTTGTTCCCAGTTAAAAAAGAAAGATAGAAATTAACATTTTTATTTACTTTACTTATATGCAAGTATCAACCAATCAACCTCTTGGAGCGAGAAATCAGGACAAAGCCATTAATAAAAATGGTACAAAGGCAGAAAAATAGGGGCAATTCTTAAATATTGCTCTTACAAACTTAGAAAGTTGATAGAATAACAGGTTTTACATTAGCATGACTTCTCTGAAGGTTATAAAGTCTGAAACTCAAATGTCTATCATTATTTTCTATCTTCAGTCTTTAGTGATTTGCCACTAATTTTCTAGAAAACCACAATTTTATGAAAAATGGTCCAAAGAATATGAGGCAAAAATCTGGACATTCTGCAAAAATCTGTACAGTTGAGATTTATGGCTAGTATCAGGCTGGGGCCTGTTCATGTTATTACAACCAGTTGCCAGTGGATTACTCAATGATCTGAAGTAATTTAAAAGTGGTACATTTTTGAGTGCTTTGTAGATAAAATGAGTCAGTATTCCTGCTTACTAACTGTACACTTGAGGTTAATTAAAAAGTTTCCTTATTTCTGAGTTCATGATGTGGGCAGATTTAGCATCAAAACTACTTAAAAATTATTAATAGGGCTAGTGAATTGCCCCTTCCATGAGATTATTGGAAAAGGCTATAGTTTTCCATATAGTTTGGTAATCTGCATTAGACAGATAGATGGCATTTTAATTTTTAATTCACTGAAGGACACAATTAATACATTAAGTAGAACACTTTTTCTTCTTCCTTCCTCTCTTTATTTCGTGAAAAACAAAAATTGTTAACTTAGACTCAGGCATATTCATGCATTGTACATTTGAGAATACTACAATCTGCCTCAGCAGTTCAGAATGGTTATGTTTAACACTGCTCATCTTTCTAAAACAAGTAAAACCATTCTGCTTTTGCAAAGTCCACAAATCAAAGATGTGATAAGTGTTATACCCACAATACCCACAAAAGCATGACATTGTTTTCTGTTAAATGTCTTATACATTTGAATAATTTCCCTTGTTTCACTCATCAAACTGAAAATAATATAGACAGCAAAAAACACATGAAAAACAGCAAAGACATGTTTAAGCTTAGTTACTATTAAATGAACATTTGTGATTACCCAAATAATGTTTACCTATAAATATGAGAGTTTCGTGGAAGAAACAAACTGATTCATTCCTTAGAAAACATGATTTCAGATGAGAGTAGAGATTTCCTTTCTGTTGTTTCATCATGGCTATACACCATCCTTTTAGTAAACCGTGACCAACAATTTTCATCAGTGCAACAGTCTGACACGTTAAATTTTTGGCACTAAAGTTTGTGAATAATAAAAGTGAAGATAAAGCATAAGAGAACACAGAATGAAATTAAATAATTGATGCACACAGACATAACCTGTATCTTTATACATCTATCAGCTCAAGACTCGTACTGAGGCCTCTAGGGAACAACACTCTAATGCAAGCCTTTGATAATAAAAAAAAATCACTGCTTAATAACTTCAGCAGTGTGTTTGAAATATAAATTAAGTAAAAGACTTCTTTATACTTAGTTCTTAAAGAAACAGCAGTACTATCACATTATAATACTGCCTTCTCCATCAGCTGTTTCTGAATTCCATATTCCATCAAAGAATAATATCTTCGATGTTTGAGTTACGACATTTAGACTCTCAGAAGTATTTTCCATTTTCAAAGAGTGAACAGTTTCATTCAATATAGTGGGATTCCTTAGGACACTTCTTTAATATAACAAAATCAAATTGCCTTTTGTTTCTGAACATTACAGACTTGCTCACTTTTGACTGGAATAAAGGACAGTCTTGTTTCAGACAAATTTAGACATTTCTCTTGAGCTCCCAAAATAAGCTGAAGTTTTACCAACATTATTTTAGCTTGTAATAATCTTACCAAGTCCAGGGGACTATGTATTTTTTTTTTCAGATGACCTTGTAGCATTTTACCCAACTTTTCAGAACTTCAACCTCCCACACAGTACAAGCCTCCCCACACAGCTGAGAACTTAAGTAGTGAGTTAGGGCAATCTTCAATACAGCAAGGTAAGAGAGGACATTTGAGTTGTTTTGGGCCATGCCAGTCTTAGGAAACCCTGAACTATATTCTCCATGACACAAAAATTATAATTATGTAAAAAAAAAAAAAAGACTACAGATGACAAATCATAGAGTGATCTTCCAGGTTTAATCCTGGTACTGCCTGATCCATTTTAAAAGAGGATGACTATTAATAAGGCAGAAATTCTATGATGGAGAACATAATGCAGAATTTGCTAGGTGCACTTCATAGCTAAGCATTCTCACTTGATAACTTTGTAATGATTAGCCAGATTGTATAACCTCCTTTTGAATAATTTTCATAACAGTCTTCTAACTGCTATCTTCAGTGGTTCATAGGTTCATAGGTGTGTACTAGGCTAATGGCCCTGGAGCCTTTACAAGACTAGCCCATATAAGTGGCCTGGCATCGTGCTGCCCGATGTTAGCTCCCAGTGCCTCTATCAAGCAGAGCCATTGGAATGATCCCTGTATTGAACTTTCTATTTTCAATCCGCTCATCAAGATTTCTCTTGAAGAGGGCCAGTGAGGTGCTCTGCTTGACATGTATGGGAAGTCTATTACAGAGCATGGGCAGTCTCTAGGTTATGAACCTGTCCCCACAGTATGTTCTGTTGATTGTGGTAATGAGGTTGAGGTCTCTGGAGCATATAGTGTAGAGGGACTGGGATCATACCTCTCAACTGTACCGAATTAATCAGAATTTACTGGTTTTGGGGGCAAAATAATGGGGTGCCATGAATTCCCGAGTGGCCCCTTCATTTCCTGATTTTTTTTTTGTTATTATTTTGCAATTTTGGGTTACAGGTGACATCATCATGCATCGCCAGCATTCCTGCAGTGTCATCACCCTGCAGGAGTGTGCATGATGACATAGTGAAGCAGTTCCTAACTGTCTAGCATACTGGAGACTCATTGGGACCCGGAGATTTAGAGAAAAGAAAAAAAGCCAAGCTGTTTACAGCTGCAGCCAATCCACCACAATGATGACAAGAATCTTCAATGATCTGCCTGCCGTGGTGTGGACTGTTTGGATCACGGAAGGGAATTACAGTGCCGGAGCTGCCTGCCGTGTTTTATTCTGGAGATGTTCTGATGTTGCCCTTTTTTGTGTTTGCACAACTGAGGAGTTCACATTTTAAGTTTTAATGGAACCATTAGACTGGCGACAAGGTAAGAAACAATGTAGGCTGACTTCTGCATGCATATGTATCTTCTAAAGATGCAGGCTAGCTAGGAATAACAACAGGATTGCAAATGCACATAAACGTTTTAAAACACTGTGACATTTTGTTTTCTGGAATGCACGTTAACCATTAATGCATATTCTCTTGCTCTGCACCTGATCTCTATCAAAGAATACAGCAGGTGACTCTATATTTTCCAACTCAGTTGGTAAAATTTGGAATCAACTTCCTACAGACCTCTTAGCCCAAACTTCTATCACACTATTTAAAACTCAACTGAAACATTTTCTAACCAATCACTGGCTTTGCTCTTGCAATAACCCTAGCTGATCACGTACCTCCTACCTTCTCCTACATCCTTTGCACCGTCTCCCAACTCTATTTCTCCATTTTATTTTTCATCTCTACCTAAGAAATTGACTCTCTCAACTTCAAACTAAAATTTTCTAGTAACTCTATCTTTAAACTACTTAATTATTTCTGTCTCACATTTTATATACCTGTACTGAAGAAATTTGATAGTTTCTGTTTTCACCTTTTGAACTTACTGAAAAGATAGCCTAAATGCCTGTTTTAGTTGAGTCTTAAATTCCCTATGTAATTATGAATGCCTGTTTTAGTTGAATCTCAAATTACCTATGTACTTTGACCTGTACTGTAGAAATTTGATAGTCTCTGTATTCACCTTTTTGAACTTACTGAAAGGAAAGCCTATATGCCTGTTTTACTTGTGTCTTAATTCCCTATGTAATTTTAAATCCCTGTTTTAGTTGTGTCTTAAATTACCTATGTACTTTGAATGTATTTTGTTATTATGCATTAGATAGTGGAGCTTTTCTCCTCGGGCCTCCACTGAAAATGGACATGTATCCAGTTGGACTAGCCCGGTTAACAAATGTAAAATAAAAATAAATAAATAAAATAAAATCTTGGCCCTTGGTCCATGATTATTTTCTTTGCTCCAGTTCCTAATTTTTTTTTTTTTGTGCCAGCATGGCATTTGGTATTATTAAACTGACCACAGGTTACTGCTTTAATTGTTTAATTTGATGTGTGTTAACGGTCAGTGTCAGCTTCTTTCTGGTGCTGTTCCAGACAGCATGATGACTGATTTATTGTCCTACGGTCTGTAACTAAATTTTGTATGAATGGAGAGCCACACAGCTGCTGGGTGATGGAAAATCCTCTAATACCATTTCCCACAGGCTTGTTCAACTATCTGGAGCTGCTGCAGTTTAGTCATTCTCCAGCAGGTTGGGCATTCCTCCATTCTCAGTAGTTAGTTGGTCGTAAGTTACTTTATAACCCCACCGCACTGTCACCCACTGTGGCATTATGTTTGGAGTATCTTATCTTGGGTAAGGTTGTATGATGTGCTTGCTGCATTCGCGGATATTGAGTTATACAGACAATGAGGCCCAAAATGAGATAGCCACTTCTAAAGTGCCAACAAAATAAAACTTAACACTTCAGCTGTGTATGTTCTTCTGTATTTGATGTAATAAACAGACTCTTTACCGAAGCCTTCGGTTTGTGTTTGTTTACCTAAGCCTGATCAGCACCTTTTTGCTTGTATTGTGTTTATCGAACTTTGGCTGGAGAGGTTGGTGCTGGTTTTATCCTCCTGTTTTAGTTTCAGTTTTGAAGAAGTGCAAACAAAATAAAACTTACTTTTTAGCTGTTACATTATACCCCTTCTCTAGTACTTGTGCACTTGCCTATCTTTGAGAAATATTTGCAATTAGAATTTTCCCTTCCAACTTTTGAAGATTACCTAGGTCATTAGTGTTTGCAGTTTGATTCCTTGGTGTCTTGATAGTTGAGATTTTATACTGACACCATTGCACAATTTAAATGGTTGGTTTTCAGCATAAAAGCTTTACTAGGAAGACACAACCGTTGCTATTGACCTTAGTCATTAAAATTAATAAAGTGCCAGAAGACAGCACAAACAAACAAAGAATGAATGGATTTACATTCCACTTGATTTACGGACAAGAATAGTAGCATACCAGCTATGCAAAGGATTTGACTGCAGAAATGAAAGAAAGTAGAAGCAAATAGGAGGAAAGAATTAAGGTAAACTCAATAGTAAAATTATGCAAACAAATACTGCAAAGTTCTGCTCTGCATCTGTTCAAGAATTCGGGCATGTATGATAATTTATAATTGTAATTTTAATTCTGACTACTAAATGTGTGTGTGGAAGTAGACTTTAATGATGGAAATGTTCTGAATTGGGCAGTTTTGTCATTATTGGTTATTGGTTCATGCATTTTGTTTCATTGCCTACTGGAAAAATGTTCAAACAATAAATTTAAAATGTGTTTCAAGTCTAGCAAGTGTGCTGTATTATACAAGGAATATAATTTAATAAAGTCAGGAAGGTGTATAAAAGAACACATGCATGCTTTTTGTTTTGTGTGCAAGGGGCCTATGATTTGAAAACAGACCAAAGGTAATCTTTATCCACCACTGGCCACTGTGGCCAGAATGCATTTTCTTTGGATGTGGTGTGGTTTTAGTGCTGTTTCAATGACTGAGAGAAGTTTTAATGATAAGTCTATTTTCATTGTGAGACAGTATTGCTTTGTTTAGCAGATGTCTATAGTGTTTGTGAATTGTGCTATAAAATGTAAAAATAAAATCCAAATAATCATTGTAGAAGTAAAGCAGTATGTATATTAGTGTTTATGGTAAATGGGGTGAAACAGCCAGGTAATGGGACATTGGATTGGCTGCAGGGGGACTCTGGTGCCATATTTTGGTTGTCTGTTCTTCAGTTTGCATTTGAAAGTTGGTATCCTACAATTCCATTGGAGTGGGTGTTGTTACATAATTATGTATGCAAATTGTATGTTAATCAGCATACAATTTGTACCTATTTTTCATAGGTCTTGTCCAGATCTTTGATGTTTCCAGGTTTAGAGGTATGACTGGGATTTCTTTAGATGTAGCATTTCTAACAGAGCTGGGTCAGACATGGCTTTGTAAGTCAAGCAGAGATCGCCTCTTAGTAGACGATATGAGACAGAGAATGACTGGAGTTTTTTGAATATGTCCATGTAGGACATGTGTTTAAGGCCTAGGATCCTCTTCGTGAGGTACTTTTGTGGGTTCTCCAGTTATTGCAGTTGTCTAGTGAGGTACATGTCAAATGGTGCATTATACTTGATGATTGGTCTATTGAAGGAAGAGTAGAGAGAGATAAATATCTCTTTCTTCCTGGATGCAAAACCCTTGGTAATGAGATGTGCCACACAGAAGGACTTTCTGACCACAGCAGCAATGTGGTGGTTAAAGGAGAGGTTGCTGTCAATCTGTGTCTCCAGATCTCTTATAACGCATTCAATGTTCATTGGGCTCCCATTGATGTGGTAATTAGTGGGAACTGAGTTTTTCCCAAAGGGAATAATGATGCAGTTTTTGACATTAAGCTTAAGGCTGTGGTTTCAACACCAGTCATTGGCCTCAGTGAGGCCTTTCTGTGGGATGCCTGCATCACTTGGGGAGTTAATAATGGCTCCCAGCTTGCAGTCATCTGCAAACTTGGTCAGCCAGAGTCTCTCTGTTTTTGCCTGGACTTCTGAGAAGTAGATGCCAAACAGGAGAGGACCAGGATCAATGCCTGTAGGACTGCACTCATGACTGGTCAGCAGTCTGACTTGGAGTCCACTACTTTCACACTGTGGGTTCTATCTGTGAGCCAGTTTGCAACCCAACTAATGAAATAGAGGATGATGCCTAATTTGGTAATTCCTGAGTGAGAAATGGTATCAAAGGCCTTGGCCAGATCAAGGAAGGCTGTACAAACTGCCTTACCCTCATTCACAGCTCTGATGACTGACTCAAAAAAGTCAAACAGCTTAAGCAGGTATGATCTACCTTTCACAAAACCAAACTGCGTGGGATCTAGAGTTTAGAGATTCCTTATATCCTTGTTAATTAGGTCCATAATGATGTGCTCCATAGCCTTACATATCAGACTCATCAGATTTACGGGGCAATAATTCCCTGGTTCTGTAGATATTCCTCCTTTATGGAGAGGGATGACCGTAGCAGTGCACCATTTGGTGGAGACAAAGCCTGAGGTGAGTCTGTGAGTGAACAGAGCACACAGATGTGATGCCAGTTCACTTTGTAGTTCATGTAGAACACAGTCAGGGATAATGTTGTGTCCCATGGAAGCTGTATTCTTGGCCTTGAACAATACAGCTTTAACCTGTGCTGCAGTAATTCTGGGTGCCTGGCATTCTTCCTGTATTGTGATTGGTCCTTAAGGGAGGGAGAGAGAGGTAAAGGAGGCACTGAATCTGTCAGCCAGTATGTTGGCAATATCTGTTGGCTCAGTATAGGAGGTACCATTGTGCAGTAACTCAGAGCAAATCTGGGTATTGCCATGGAGATTCTTAATATAACTATAGAAGGCTTTGTGGCTGTTTTTAGTGTCTGCCACAATTTGGCCTTCATAGCTGGCTTTAGAGGTTTTGATGAGGAATATCAATTTTTTGTTGAGGCTAATAAGGGAGTTTTTCCAGTCTTGGGACTTGTTTTGGAAACAGTTTCTTCCTTCTGTTGTAGAATTTATTAATGGCAGATTGGCTTTCTTTTTTTGGAGGAGAATGTCTTGGTTCTGTTGGGTATGGCTAGTTCCATGCATTTATGTATGTGTTCGTACAGTGCATTGATGAATGATTCAGCAGTCATGCATCTATTTTCCATTGGCATGGGTGCTGTGAAGTTAGCCACCTCTGTTTTTAGGAGCCCAAAGTCAGCTTTGGAGAAGTTTTTCATGGTGGCTACCTTTGCTTGTGGTGTGGGTGAGATGTGGATCTCCATGGTGATTAGTTTGTGGTTGGATCTAACCAGGGAGGAATTGACTATTGGTGTAGAGCAACAGTTGCCCATGTTAGTGATAACCAGGTCAATGATGTTGCTTCCTGTAGTGCGGTTAAGAATGGACTGGTCCAAGGCATTGAAATTGATGAATTCCAGGAAGCGTTGGGCCAATGTATTGGTGCATGAGTAGTTTTCCGAGTTGGTGGAGGGGTAGTTGAAGTCAGCTAGTATGACACTGTTGGGTTGGACCCTAATAGTTTCCAGGGTGCTTAAGAACATGGATTGAGAGTCTTGGGACATGAATGGGGACCTATAGCAGGCTATGACCTGAATCACTGTCTTACCCAATGTTAGTTGTACATGAAGTATCTCAGATGATTATGCTGGGCTACTAGTCTTGAGGTGTGCATATCATTTATGAATATGAAGACACTACCGCATTTGGAGCTTCTGTCCATGTTCTGGGGCCAAAAGGTATGGAATGAGTTATAGCCTGGTAGTGCAGGGGTGCTTTCTGCTGCTTTAAACCAGGTCTCTGTTACAGCACAAATGTCAATGTTCTCCATTTTGAGGAGGGCTTCAAGTGAGTGCATCTTGAGATTTAGACTTCTAGCATTGAACAGCATGACCCTCAGATTGCATTTGTTTATAGCTGTTACGGTGGTAATTTGGTCTTTGAACACCACCTAAAAAAGTCATTATAGGGGTGTCAACATCCTTAGCTAGTTCCTGGAAATCCAGTGGTGACAGATGCTGGCCATCTCTGGCAAAGCATCGAAGTCTGTCAGTCATGTCATCCCAAGCAGACAGATACTGGATCCCCTTAGAATGACACCAGAAACATAGCCAATTGTTGAAGCCAGTCACTTTGGTTTGTACTGCGGTATCATTCTGGGTGACGGTAGGATGATGCTCAGGGCTAGGGTCATACTTGCCTGGGCAGTCTGTGTGACTGTGCGGAAAATAGTCTCTAAACTATAAAAGAAATTTAAAAGGACAGGCTACTCCAAAAGTTATATAATTAATAAAAAAGTACACCTTTAGGTTCCTCATATCACTTCATCAAGCTAATCTACTCAACCCTAACTATGTCTCCGAAAAGGACAGACAAAGTGGCAAAACAGCATAAGAACCAGCCTTAGATAACTTCCACTTTTTCTGCCTGTTTCTTCACTAGGCCGCCATCCACATTACAAAAAAAAAAAAATCCTCGGCCTTTAACAGACAAACGGTACACTTGACTGGACTGGCCATTAGCCAGACCTTCCAAAGAGACTGAAGTACTGCCTCCTGTTTCAGAAGACAGAAGACTAGTCTTGACTGCATAGAATCACATCATTGAGGTATGCTGCTGTGTAATGTCAATGTGGCTATACAAATACTGCAGGGGGCCAGTGCAAGTTAAAGAGTAGACCTTTAATTTGGAATATTCCTTATGAGACATATTCTTTCTTCAGCCAAGGCTGAATCCAAAATAAACAAACAAAACTATTTTCTTAGCGCCCAAAGGAAATATTCAAATAGTCCACAAAAATTCTGGCATGCCATTAACTCCCTACTAAAGCCAGGCAAAACCACAACCCCAGCACCCATCTCTTCAAACAATACCCTAGACATAGCTTCTCAATTTAATAACCATTTTACTAAATCCATCTTAGCCCTGTCCAGTCAAATAACCAAAAACAGTCTACCTCAGTCACAACCTAACCTATTCCACACCACCCCCTCTTTCAGCCTATCACCAATGCCCACCTCAACTATCAAAAAACTCCTCCTAAAACTAAAGCCAACCACACTAACAGCTGATAACATACCTGCTGCATACCTAAAAATGGCTAGTGACTCCTTATCATATCCTGTCTCCATCCTTATCGACCGCTCCATACTAGAATCCTACATACCCAAACTCTGGAAAGTATCTCGCATCATTCCTCTCCATAAAGGAGGTAATTCTTATGAATTCTCCAACTACCGACCTATTGCCATCCTTTGCCCCTTATCCAAAATTCTTGATAAATGCATCCACTTGCAAGTGATGACATTTCTTAACACACACAATCTACTATCTACCACACAACATGGTTTCTGTCCACATCACAGCACTACCACAGCCCTTCTATCTTTCACTAATTATATAAACCTTCACAGGAATGATAACAAATATGTATCAGCCATTTTCCTAGACCTCTCAAAAGCATTTGATATGGTCCCCCACTCCATTCTACTAGACTCACTAACATCATTATCCTTCACCTCTTCTACTATAGCCTGGTTCAGAAGCTACTTGTCTGACAGGCAATAATCAGTCCAGTGGAAAGGAACTCTGTCTACACAACTTCCAACCACCATAGGTGTCCCACAGGGCTCTATACTGGGCCCGCTGTTGTTCTCTATTTTCACAAATAACCTCAAATGCTCTACACAACATGCCACACTCATACAATATGCAGATGATTCAACTCTGATCTGCTCCGCCTCATCTCCCACCACCCTACATACACTCACTCAAGATACCTTTATCTCAGTAGAAAAATGGATATCTGGGATCCAACTAATTCTAAATCCCAAAAAGACAAAACTGCTACTATTTACCCCTAATAGATAAAAAAACCCTCTCCTTTACCATAACATCTAAGGATGGCACCACCATCTCCCCTTCTAACCACACCAAACTTCTGGGCATTGAAATAGACAATAATCTCCTCATTGATGTTCACATCTCACATACCATAAAACTAGTACACAAAGAACTAGGCTCCCTATACAGGCATAAGTCCTTTCTCTCACAAAAAGCAAGAGTCACTCTTGCACAAAGCCACCTCCTCTCAACTCTATTATACGCAGCACCAATCTTTACCCAAATCAGACAATGTGACCTAGACAAACTAGAATCATGCTACAATAAAATGGCCAAGTTTGCTACTAACTCAACCTATAGAACCCATCACTGTGCTGCACTAAAAGAACTAAAATGGCTTGAGCTACCACAGCTACTTAACTATCACCAGCTGGGCACAGCCTACAGTATTCTCAAATATCCTGAAAAAAAACCCTCATTATCCAACCTACTTACTATCTATATTACAAACCGATACCTAAGGTCCAGTGAAAAATATCTCCTCTCCATCACCAAGGCTAACAATAATGCTTGGAAAGTGCTCTACTCCCACACCATTACCAGAAATTGGAACTCTCTTCCCCTATCTGTGTCCACTGCCCCCTCCACATCCATATTCAAAAACTCCCTCAAATCGCACCTTCTTAGTACATGGTTATGCCCTTGTATCACATAACCCTACCAATACTACTATTAACTCCCCAAATTCCTCTCTGATCACATACTGGAGCTTTGATCCCCTGTAGGCTTGGTCATCTGAAAGGGTACTTTTAACTGTAGAATCTTACTTGATATATTTTCTTTTCTTACCAAAGTATGACTGACATTGTCTTTTTACCCATGTTCTATATCTTTTACCTGGAGTGTTTTTATTAATTCTTGTTATATTACTATGCTCAGCATACATGATGTAACCTGTTTTGTGTATTATGCTGGATGTACTGTATTTGTATAACTTGATGTTGGAGCTTTTCTCCCCAGGTCTCTGCTGAAAATGGACCTGGTCCAGTCGGAATTTCCCGGTTAACAAATGTAAAATAAATAAATAAAATAAATAAATTTAGTAACTTTGTTATATAATTGTTCAAGCTTTGATTTTTGTGATGTCTGAAGTTTAGTAAGGATGGGTGCACCATAAAGAAGTGTGGGGAGGAGATAAGTAGTGGCAAGTGTAACTTTAGTTGCATCAATGAGAAAGTTTTTGGCTCGATAAAGCAGTTCCAATTTATGATGAGTTTTTTAATATAGTTTTGTATATATCCAGGTCAAATTTAAGATTATCATTCTCTATCCTCTGTACAAATTTGCTATGAGAAGTGACTTCAGTGGTTGTTGTGATGCCCCCACTCTGGGCCATTAATCAAGGAGCCTGAATCCTAACTGCAGAGGTACATTCACTGGGAACAAATTGGATACCCCTATTATTTGCAGATGTATCTGTCTGCATCAAGTACAATTTCCCTTAAGTGCACACAGGGGACACACTCAATCCAGGGTCTGGGTTTCCCTCTGTCCAGATCCCCAGTAAGACTCCCCACTAACACATCTCTAGGGTAGAGTCCTCAGTCGAGTGTCCAAGCCAGGTCCTCCAGTAGCCTGTCTGTGAAATCAATGCTTTATGTCCCTGCTCCAAGTAGGAGACACACAAATATTTTGAGATTTAATTTTCACACACACGTAAACACACATATACACACACACACACACACACACACACACACACACACACACACACACACACACACACACACACACACACACACATGGGAAAGGCTGTCACAGATTTACTAGCTATGCCCCCTTGTGCCCAGACTATAAAGTCGTTACACTGCCACCAGACACTCCAAAACCAGCTACTCTAAGACTCTTACAAGTGTACCCAGTTATAATGAGTGAAATTAATATTAATACTAATGGTAGTGTTTGGCCAATGCAGTAAGGCTTTTAAGGAGTGGACGGAGCTGTCACCAAAAAAAAAAAAAAAACAAAATATATATATATATATATATATATATATATATATATATATATATATATATATATAAAGTACCCTCAGAGATTAACATATTATCTAAAAGACCAACCACAATGAAAAGTTCAAATATATTTAACAATAAATAATAAAAGAACATGACAATATTAAATATCTATTTAAAATAAACACCAGAGTTTCAATCACAGGAAATAATAAAAATAACACAGGAAGACAGGTTCACAGTTACAGAAAAACAATACTTAACTAATCTCACTGTATTTTCCTGACTAATCTAAACAATTATAATTCCCTTGTTTCTTACTTGAACAAGACAAGCTGAAGTAGGAGAGTGGTCCTTACTTGTCAGGTTACTAAAACAGACTGCACTGAGAGTTCAATCTCACCTCGTGCTAAACATTATTTTAGTGATGCATTACAGAATAACATCACATACATCTAGTCATCTGACTTCTGATTCCCATGCTTCCCGCCTTGGCTAGAAGCTGTCAGGATTTAGCACATATGTGTCAATAATACGCACACACACACACACACGCACACACACACGCACACGCACACACACTTGCTAAGGTCTGCTTCAGCTCCTGGAAGTCATAAAACAATTTCAAACCTCCACTTTTCCAGAGTAGCAATTAGTTCATCTCAGTGACAATGCAGAAAGCTTCCTAATACAGACTTTTTGTCTGTGGCTTCATTGAAAACTGTAAGATACAATCTTTATAGCCTAAGCCAGATAATTTAATTTCAAACTATTTTCAAAGTTTGAGATTAGCCTCTTTTCTTCCAGCATCCTCTGTTACAACATGTACATTTAAACAGTTACAATAATGCATACATATTTCTTTTTCTGTCCAGCAGAGCATACTGTTGGTACATTTTTAACACAAGCAGCTTTACAAGTACATTTTCAACACAAACATCTGTACAAATCAGTTTGATATAAAATGACATATCATTTTTTTACAAAATCCCAGCTAGCTGTGCTGGTATATGTTACACAGCCACTGTCCTTCTTTTCCAGGCATAGCTGACAATACCTCACACTTCACATATCTCCCCCTTTGAAGACTAAAGCTAGTTTTTCAAGTGACCCTTGAGAAATGTTGCTTGACAAGAATGAGCCTATCTGGTAATTCATTAACCCATACCCTGTCTTCAGATACCATCTGGCTTGGCATTGCTGATGCCACTACAGTGCAGCAGTGTCATATCATATGCCTGCAACGCTAGGCTCCACCATAGTAACTTGACATTTTGCTGGCTGGCTCGCTGTAGCAATAGATCTTCTGCAGACTCCACTTGCCTCCTACTGCAAATACTTAGCGCAAGGGCCTCCCTATCATGGTAAGGCTTCATCATGTTAAGCTGGTGCAATTTATGTCCTTGCCTCCTGCCTAGTTGATCTACCATGTATCTAACATCACTGACTTTCCTTACCTCTTTGATGGGTCCCTCCCAAACTGCCTACAGTTTATTGCATCTGACAGGAATGAGAACCATAACTTGCTGTCCCACAGCATACTGTCAGGCTCAAACATTCCTATCATACCAAACCTTTTTCTGCTGTTGGGCTCCTGCCAGGTTCTTCTGGGCCAATCCCATGAGCACCGTAAGCCATATAGAGTGCTATATTGACGTATGCCTCAACAGAATTCTTGTCAGATTCACACTCATCACAAATCAAATCTAAAGGCCCCCTCACCCTATGCCTATACAGCAACTCAAAGGGTGAAATGCCTGTGGGCTCCTAGGGTACCTCCCTGCATGCAAACAGCAGATGGGGCAAATATTTGTCCCAGTCTCTCTTAAACTGGTCTGCACATGCCTGTAGCTGTTTTTTAGTATAGAGTATAACCTCTCCACAAGACCATTATTCTGGGAATGGTAGGGGTGTTTTTAGGTGCTTCACCCCGCAGCGCTTCCACAGACAAGCCAGCAGGTGTGACATGAAATTGACACCTCTGTCAGTCAGTATTTCTCTCAGGAAACCTACCCTGCAGAAAAGCTCTAACAAAGCATTTGCCACCTTCTTTGCCTAGATGGAGGACAAAGCCGCCACCTCAGGGTATCAAGCATCATACGTTACGAGCACCAGGATATACCTCTTCCCTGTGGAACTTGGGGTACTCAGAGGCCCCACAATATCAACCCTCTAACACCCTCTGAAATGGCTCCTCACTCACAGGCAAAGGCCTCAAAGAAGCTTTGATCTTGTCTCCTGCCTTGCCTACATTTTGGCACTGCTCACAGGTCCTGCAGTACCTTGTTACATCCCTTGCAATCCCAGGCCAATAAAAGTTCTGCATAATACATATCATGGTCCACTTTATGCCCATATGACCTGCAAAAGGAATGCCATAGGCTATGGCTAGAAGTGCCAGATGGTAGGCTCTTGGCACTACCAACTGCTGTATTACCTCACCCTCTAGTCTTCCCTCATGAGTCCACTATCTGTTCAGTAACCCTTTGTTCCAGTATACAGACTCCCTTTTTCCTTGAGAATCAGGTGCCTCCTTAGCTACCTCCCTCAAGCCTCTTAGTGGAGGGTTTGAAAAATAAGCCCATCTCAACTCTATCTTTGTGAACCTTTCCAGCTCCACTTCCAAAGGAAGTATGGTAGCCTGGGTACTACTATTCATCTCTGCCCTCGCAGTCACTTTGTCCAAGGGAACATCAGTACTTTCCACCAGCTGTGGCTCACCTTCAGGCTCACTGCTACAGGGTAGCTTCCTCCCTGAAATAGCCACCTCACCAGCCCTGGCTTCAGGTTTGGGGTCTGTCCCTGTCTACCCCAGGCTAACAGACCCACATGCCTGTCTCCATGCCTAACTGCATGTAACTGCATGCACACAAGGTACTGCATTATCAAAATCATTCCCTGTAACAACATCTACAGGGATATTATCAAGCAAACCTACTTGCTTGCTTTCTTTTCAACCCATCCAATCAAGGTGAACCCTGGTCAAAGGCATTTGGAATGGGGTCCCTGCTAACCTCTGACTGGAGTGGACTGTCCAAACAAGTAATATTCCTCTTTAACCAGAAAAAGTGCACAACCAAACAACGAAACACTGAAGAAAAGCACCAGTGGAAGTAGTGAAAATAAAATATTGCAGACAAACAAACTGCAATATTTTATTTTCACTACTTCCACTGGTGCTTTTCTTCAGTGTTTCAATATTCCTCTTTAACCACTTCAGGCTTCGCAATGGTTATGTCAGACTCCATGTTTTTCTTAGCAGTGGCCTGTTTTCCATCCACTAAGATAGGATATAAACTCTTGTGATAGTTTGGTTTCCCTGCTGTCTCCAGACAACTTACTACTGGTATACTGTTATTCCCACTTGCTAGCTACCCCACATTTTGTTCGCCACCATGCTTCTATGGACATCTATATGATACATATCCCCAGTAGTTACATTTAACCCTTGATTCTGGCCATGTACCTGAACTAGTGGCTCCCCCTGTTATTGTTGGACTCTACTGGGGCGCTTTAGGCTGCCCACCAAGGGTTCCCTTATATCTTTGTGCAGCGCTGGTTATCTCCTTCCTGTCCAATGATGCCCAGCTTGCTAAGTAGAGGGTATCCTTTTTCCCCAGCTTATCTGTAGAGTTTCACTCATGGTCTGCCAACCAGATTCCCATGTCCCCAGGCAAAGTGCTAAGGGCTTGTTCCATCTCCAAAAGGTCTGCCAGCCCTTCAAAAGTGGTGAACTGACATCCACTAATCCACCTATGAAATTAAGTGCTAAAGAGGTAAGGAAAGTCAGTGATGTTAGATAATATAATCGCACACACTTCCATCTGCATTGCGTCTATGCTCATGAGACTTTTTTCTGTAAGATTTAGTTGTTAACTTAAAGCAGTCAAAGTAAACATTGCTTCAATATCAGACAATTTGGAAAAGGCATTTCCACCTTTACCATAGAGTAAGGGGGTCAGGAACCATACCAGGAGTCCTTAGTCAACATTATACTGTTTACATACTCTTTCAAATATATCAGCAACAAAACACGTACAGTCTCAGGCACAAAACATCTTATTTAAACATATTCTAATTATTCAATTAATTCAAACTCACCAATACCAAGTAGGGGAGTGAATCATTAGTTAATTGACACACACAAAAAAAAAACTCTTTCAAATATATGAATAAAACTATCAAAATTATCACCCTCTGTAAATTGTGGAAGAAATATACTGACCTTTATTGCTTCGGGAGTTTAATTATTCCCTCCCCATTTCCTCCATGACCCTGGTTAAGATTCAAATTCTCCCTCTCATGTTGATGCTGCTTCTCATTCTCTTCAGACTCCAAACACCAGTATCTCATTTTCTTCAGCCTCAAAACAATGCAGTCTCTCTGTTGATTCTAATTGCAAACGTTTGGCCTCCATGGCCTCCAATTCAAATCTCTTTAACTCCAGAGAGATTTTTAAGTCCTCTCAGGAAAAGGTGAACTGTCCTATTTCTGAGAGCTGCAAATCCCCATCGCCAGACTGTTTATCAGCTTCCAGTGGTCTCCAGTGGTCCTGGTGGGTTTTTTTTGGCTTAAAGTTACTGTTTTCCACCATTATATGCCTTTTGTTTCTATTTATCCTCCTGCTTCTTGGTCTGACTTGCCACTAAGGTTGAAATAATTTTCTCTTTATTCAGGCTGGCATGCAGCAGTCCTTTGGCTTCACATACCTTGGCCAACTGTTTTCTTGTCAGCTTGCCATAATCCTCTGCTGACATCTCTGCCTGCTTTCCCTGACTAAACTAAACTAGCAAAAATTAAATACAACTGTTGTGAAATGAAACACTGAATGTTTACTTTGCGGCTGCTGAGAGGACACACCTTTAGTGACAACTGCCTACAAGCTCACAGAAGTTCAATTAATATCCCACCACTGCTCACTAATAAATTATGTCCCCACTCTGGGCCAGTAATCAAGGAGCCTGAATCCTCACCACTGGCACTGTAGAGAGACATTCACTTGGAACAAAATGGATACACACAGTATTCCCAGATACAACTCTCTGCACCAATCAGAATTTCCATTAAGAGCACACAGGGAACACACTCAGTCTGAGGTATGGGTTCCCCCTCTGTCTAGATCCACAATAAGATTTCACACTGGCACAGATGTAGGGTTGAGACCTCTGCTGTGTCCAAGCCAAGTCCCCCAGCACTGTCTATCTATGTGAAAGCAGTGCATTGTGTCCCTGCTCCAAGTAGCCCCCCCCCACACACACACACACACAACTGGGAAAGGCTGGCACAGTTCTGCCCAGACTATAAGGTAGTTACACTGCCACCAGACACCCCAAAGCCAGCTACTCTAAGGCTGTTACAAAGGTACCCACTTATACTAAGTGAACTTAATATTAATAAAATGGCAGTGTTTGGCCAATGCAGTAAGGCTTTCAGAAATGGCCAAAATTGTCAATAAATATATATATAAGTGTCGTCAGAGATTAAAATATTCTGTAAAAGACCAGCCACAATGAAACATTTGCTATAATAATAAATAATAAAAGAACATGAAATACTAAATATTTATTTATAGTAAGCACCAATGTTTCAATCACAGGAAATATTAAAATAACACAGGTGGATAGGTTCACACAGTGACAGAAATACAATACTTAACTAATCTCACTATATTTTCCTGACTGATCTAAAGCAAGGCAAGATGAAGTTGGTGAGGGGTCCTTCCTTGTCAGGTTACAAAAAACAGACTGCACTGAGACTTCAGTCTCACCTAGTATTAAACATTATTTTTAGTGATGGATTAAAGAATAACGTCACATACATCTGGTCATCTGACTTCTGGTTCTCATGTTTCCCTCCTTGGCTAGAAGCTGTCAGGATGTAGCACTTGTATGTCACTAATACAGACACACAGCAGCTCCTGGAATTCATAAAACAATTTCAAACCTCCACCTTTCCAGAGTAGCAATTAGTTTACCCCAGTGACAATCCAGGAGTCTTCCTAGCATATAATTTTTGTCTCTGTCTGCACTGAGAACTTTAAAATACAATCTCTATTGCCTAGGCCTGGTAATTTAATTTCAAACTATTTTAAAAGTTTGAGATTAACCTCTTATCTTCCAGTATTCTCTGTTAAAACATATACATTTAAACACACATACAATATACATAATGCATGTATGTTTCTTTTTATTTCATGCAGGGCACATTATTGGTACATTTTTAACACAATGCGCTTTACAAATGCATTTTTCAATACAAGCATCTGTACAAATCAGTTTGAGATATGAATGACATATAATTCTTTACAAAATTCTGGCTAGATGTGCTGGTATATGTTACACATCCACTACCCTACTTCGCCTGGCATAGCTGGCAATACCTCACATCATCACAGTTGTATTATCAAGAAGGAGGACTTTAAATTTTGTTTTTTCATTGGAGAGAGATTAGGGGAAAAGTAACTTTTTTTAGGATTATGCATGAGTTGAGTTTCAAAACCATGTTTCAGTTGCTGTTAAACATTCTGGAGCAATTTGCTAGAGATTTGCCACATTGTCAGATGTACAAATGAATGTGGAGTCCTCTGCAGGCTGTATTAGGGAGGTCTGTTATGTGGCTATGTGGAGGGTGTTGGTGTGATGTTAAAGAGGAGGAGGCCAAAGATAAAACTTTGTATTACACCAGTGATCACTGGAAGGTAAGGAGAAAGGGTGGTGTCCCATTTTTCTGATTGATACCTATTGGATAGGTAGATTTTGAATCATAACAGGGTGGGTTATGAGAGGCCAAAATGAGCACATTAGAAGTAGCAGTTTACTGAGACAAACTGTGTTGAAGGCTTTAGACAAGTCTAGAGATAAGTAGGAAAAACATTTACCATTATGTCTTGCTTTATTGACAGTATCTACAGTTTCTATGTTGGTTAGAAGTGCAATGTTAGTACTATGGGAAGGATGGAAGCCATGCTGTATAGAGGATAAGAGATTTTTCTGCATGAGATAGTTTAGAAATTGGTTTTGAATATATTTTCAAGTATTTTGGAAAGGGGGGATAAGATTGCTATAGGTCTAAAGTTAGTAATGTCTGCTGACTTTCATGCTTTGTGCAGAGGGTAATTTGTGACTTTTTCCAGGAAGTGGGAACCTGGAATTCTTGTATTAATCTATTTATAAAGATAGAATATGTGGCTGCTGGGCAAGGTTTTCATTAGACATTGGGGAATCCCTGGGTAAATATGTTATACTATCTATAAAATAAGAGTTGAATTATATTACTGTTTCGAATGATGAGTTATTTGGAGAGAGGTTAGGGATGAATTTATGGCCAGGATACAAGATTTGTTTAATGTCTGTCCAGAATTTTTAGGTTTGTGTTTACTATTATTCTGAAAGTTACTATAATGTAGCTTTTTGTCTTTGTTAATTTGCTTTTAATATGATTGTGAAACATTCTGAAGTTTTCAAGATACTATGGTGTTTTATATATTTTGCCATTATTTCCATGTTTTTTTTTTCAATCTTACATTAGCATTCTACTTTTTTTGGATAGCCAAATTGCATTATTTGTTTTTAATCTTTTCCTTCTAGTGTGCAAGGTTATTTAGGATACTCAGGAAAGTTGTATTGAATTAATTTACAGCATCATTTAATGGGAGAATTTTTAGGTAGTTCCAGTTATTAGATGATTGATACTTCAGAAGCTCAAAATATTGAAATCTCGAATTTCAGTATCTCGAGCCCAAGAAGTTGAATCCACAAAACAACAAAAACTAAAAACCGCGAAATTCAAAACCTCGAATATCAGAAGTTTTGAATTTTGCGGTTTTACTACACACACACACACACACACACACACACACACACACACACACACACACAATCACTCTACTACATGAAAAAAGGGGGAAAACCCCCCTGAACCCCACCCACACCCCACATACTTAAATATTCTCACTCCGAGGTCGCACTACATACAAACACACACAAAACACCACCACACAAGTTACTTTCTCTTCGCACACACACATCACAGCAGCAAAACACACTGACACACACCACAGCCCCTACCCAAACCCCTTAACACACACACACTTACCTGAATACATAACCATAGCAGAAATTTAGAAGCGCGAAATTAAAAACCTCTGGTATTCAAGATTTTGAATTTTGTGCTTCTAAACTTTCGCTATTATGTGGATTCGGCATATATATATATATATATATATATACAGAGAGAGAGAGAAAGAGAGAGATATAGATATATATATACGGATTCACTTTATAATCTCGAAATACCGAAAGGTCAAATTTCAGTATCTCGTGACCATAAAGTCGAATCTTCAAAATAGCGAAAGTGCTTAATCACTAAGTCAAATTCGCAGTTATGGCTTTCTACGTTATGTGATATGTAGTATATTGTATGGCTGGTGTCCAGTGTAGTCTATGGATTTAGGTGGAATTTAAGGTAAGTTAGTGTTTCGTAAGGGTTTTGGGTAGGTGTTTGAGTGTATGTGAATGTGTTTGTAAGTTGTACGTGTGGGTTTGGGTAGGCAGGTAAAAGTATGAGTGTTTAAGTGTTGGATGTGGTGGTGTTTGTATATGTGTGGTGTGTGTGTGTGTGTGTGTGTGTGTGTGTGTGTGTGTGTGTGTGTGTGTGTGTGTGTGTGTGTGTGTGTGTGCAAGGGACTGTAGAAAGTCTGGGTGGGAGTTTACAGACTTTTTCTGTTTGCACGATCTCAGAGTTAGTATATATATATATATATATATATGTACGGGTGTGTGGGGGGAGCAGCTCCCTACATGGGGGGTGCAGGGGGGCTTGCTCCCCTGCTTATATGTAGTGTAGGTATGTAGATGTGTGGTTTTATGTTTATGTGTATGTTATTTTTTTTGTAGTGTGGGTATTGTGGTGTATGTGTGGTGTGGTGTATGGTTTGTGTTCGTAATTTGAAGCTTTGCGGTTTTAGAATGTCGGTGTTTTGTATATTCGACTTTATGGTCTCGAGATACTGAAATTCGACTTTTCAGTATTTCGAGATTATAAAGTGAATCTATATACATATCTATCTATATATCTATCTATCTATCTATATATATATATATATATATATATATATATATCACACCTAATTGTTTAATAGCTTTATTGCCTTAACCTTCTCCATTTTTGTAAAACAGCATTGCTTTGCGCAACTGAGTAAAAAAAAGTCAAAATCAAAATTGATTTATAGGTATCATATCCTCAAAATTCGCTAGGAATTACAGATCTTTTTGCCTTAGTAAAATTTAAGCAGCATAATTATATAAGAATTAGTATATGATTAACCACAGTATCGTTGAGTATGAAGCAAAGATGATAACATCTATGTTTTACAAGATTCTTTACAACCAGAATCCACCAAAAGATGTGACTATTTGAACCATAAAAATTATCAAAGCATACAGTACAAAGGTACAAATTTAATGTCTGTTAAGACGATAATCTTACATATTTTAAAATTCATCAGAATGGCACTTGGTTTTATATACTCCACATACAGACATTTAAAATAACTTGTCTGCTGCCAAATTAGTATTTCATCACAGCTGACAACTCTCCCAGTCCCCATCTCCCACCCCCAATGAAGCTTTATGCTTTAAAAAAAAATAAATAAAATTGAGTAGCACTACATATATGTGCATGTCCTTACTTTCACTGCTGCAGTATTCTTAACATATGTTGTTCCCTGCCATGGAATCCCGAAGTCCGGCATGTCTACCAAAGACTCCTGTTGATTTAAAGATATGCCAAATGTCACCCAAATGCTCTTTGTATGGCATAGGGCATAAAGGTGACATTCAGGCCTACCATAGTCAAAAACTTTGCAGCCAGTCTGAACATATCTTTTCACCATCAGTTTCTTTATCTGTGTCTGTTTTCTGTCAGTTGAATGCATTTTCCTTCTCTAATAACTACATATGCCTTTTTGTTGACTTCTTTGCAGTTGCAGATAAGTGCCCTGTGGGGGAGAGGGGTTGTTTTTTCTTATCTTGCTTTGTGCTCTTTGGGGTTAATGTCATCTGGGAAGGGTAAATACCAGTGTGGGAGACAGGTTTCCTATAAAGACCACCACAATAAGTGTCTATTTTCTTTAGGAGCTTCTCATGACCATATATCTTCTTCGATTTGCCAGATGTTCATCTCAAAAACCCTTCACAGTAGACTTTCTTCCCTTTCCTTGTATCTTGAGAACCGGTGTCTTAAGCTTCTCACTAAAGATACAATGGAAGGAATATCCTGCCCCAAGGGTCAGCTGTTAGGGAAGAATAAGGTGAAAAAGGTTTGACCAGAATCTTCTGCTGTTCAGCCTCTGCCAGGTGTTTCCCCTGAAGTCATTACAAACCTGGATGCTCATCCAGCTGTGTTGTCGATTTTCTTTACCATGACTGTGTTGGAGGCCATTGAGGATCTGGCTGGCAGCATGTCTGAAGAGGCTTTGCAGGCATCCATCTCAGACATTCAGGGGGATCCACGATTGATATTTTCTGAAGGGCCTAGGGGAGTTTCTCCATTTTTAGTTGGGAAGAAGTTCCTACTATGGTTTTCAGCTGTTGTCCTGGGTCTGAGCCCTCTCAGTTTTTTGGAGGGGACATTCACTTAAAAAAGAAACAAAAACTTAAACATCTTTCTTCTGTTCCTAGCATCCCACAAAGTGACTGACAGGCCTTTACTCATGGGTTAGTTACTGCTTTAATGTCATTAAAGCTTCCTCAAGTGGTTTCACTTCCTGCTCCTCCTTATTCCTCTACTCCCCATAAAAGGCCTAGAGAACAGGAATGTTTTGAAGATGAGTCAGATTGTGATGACAAATCCCCTGACTTATTCTTCTCAAATTCCTTCCCTTTGGACTATGGGTCAGAGGAAGAGGAATCTATTAGTCTTAATGTTCCTTTTGAGGAAATTTCCTTTGGGGGCATACTCTCTAGGATGATAAATTATTTTAAGTGGGGTTGTGCCCAGGTCTCTGATATCCATGAGAGGTACTATGAGTTGTTACAGTAGGAATTTCTTAAGCCTGTGGCAATTCCTCCTGTTTTGGCTGATTTGCTGGATACTTTTTCCATTGCCTTTCATGCACTTGGTTCTCTGCCCCCTGCGCTCAAGAAACGTGACAGGTTTTATGAGATACCTGAGGATTATTTTTTATATAAATGTCCTGCTGCTGACCCCACTGTAGTGTCTATAGCCACTGATAAGCAATCTTAATTGCTTCCTTTGCCCATGTTATTGCCTTCTGATAAGGACAGCAGAGCTATGGAAAGGATGGGTAAGAATGTTTATACTTCTGCTACCCTAGATTTTAGGGCTATTAATTATCAGACCCATATATCTAGGTATGTGTTGGCTCTTCTTTCTCAGGACTGTCAACTTATTTCTGAGTTTCTGGACTCTGAGGGCAAAACTTCTGTTTTTCCTTGTTAGGGACTTCCTCTAGAGTCATTTGTCATTTTATTAAATGTAGTTATGATGCAGCAGATGCCTCTTCTAGGAATTCTGTTTTTGGTTCAGTGATAAGGAGGTATTCTTGGCTTAGGCTTCATCCTCTACCTGATGATATTAAGGCTAAGTTGATGGATGCTCCTCTGGATTCTAAGCTTTTGTTTGGGCAAGCTGCTGCTGGTTTGTTTAAATCCCTACAGGATAATGGTAAGACCTTATAGGAGCTTAAACATGTTTGTTTCTCCTGTGACTAAATTTCACATAAACTACCCCACTAAGCCTACTTTTGTTCCTAGACAATCCCACCCTTCTACTAAAGGTAAGAAGAGTGGCAAACAGGCTCCTCTTGATAAGGCTTCTCAGTTTTCAGGGACTCGAAAGCCTTCCTTTCCAGACAAACCAGGTGCTGTATGACTATCCATCCCTTCCCAGCTACATTCCTCTTTCTCTTCACATTTCTCTTTGTCTTCCTGTTTGACTTCAGATCACTCAGGATTCTTTGGTTCTGTCAATCCTTCACCAGGGGTACTTCATGATGTAGAAATCCCATCCTCCTTTTATGGGCTTTCATCAGCCTCCTCAGGAGCAACTTCCCTTTTTCGCAGAGGTTCTTCAAAATCTCTTGACTCATGGTACTATTCAAGAGGTACCTATGTTTCAAAGGGGGGGAAGCATTCTACTCAAGACTGTTTCTAGTGTGCAGGAAAGAAGGCACTTGGACACCTATTCTAGACCTCTCTCATCTAAACATTTTTTAAAAGTGCCTACCTTTTGGATTTTTTCCTTCAGACTTTGTTTCCTCTGTTCCTCCCTCAGGCCTATATGGTTCCTCTGGATCTCAAGGATATTTATCTCCACACTCTGATCATTCCACTTTACAGAAAGTTTTTGCATTTCTCTGTTGCTTCTTGGCATTTTGAGTTCTCTGCTTTGCCCTTTGGCCTCTCTACTGCTCCAAGGGTGTTTACGAAATGCCTTGCTCCTGTGATTGCTTTTTGCAGGCTTCAAGGGATACAAATATTTCCTTATTTGGATGACCTGTTGATACACGCATCCTCTCCAGAGACCCTTTGCAACATCTTAATTTTGCCATTTCCCTTCTTTAAAGTCTGGGGTTCACTATACATTTCAAAAAGTCTTCTCTGACTCCCTTTCAGGATCATATTTTTCTGGGTTGCAGGATTCAGATAGTGCCAATGGTGGCTTCACTGCCCCCTCCAAAGGCTTTAACTCTCATTTCTTTCTTTTACAGTCTTCCTCCTCTGGCTTCCATTACCACAAGGGAGTTTATGAGAGCTCTGGGTTTTATGGCATCTACCATTTCAATGCTCCTATTGGCCAAACTTCACATGAGAATGTTTCAGTGGTTTCTGAAATCAGTGTGGCTTCAATATGTACATGCTCTAGACATCGTAGTTCTTCTTCTTACTTGTCTTAGACAGGAACATCACTGGTGGATTCAGCAGTTGTCTCTGAATCCAGGGATCCATTTTCATCGCCCTCTTCCCTCTCCAGAATTGTTCACAGAGGCTTCAAACATGGGATGGGGAGCAACATTTCGCTCCCTAAAAATTCAGGGGGTGTTGTCACTTCATCAGCAGAAGAAACACATCAGTGTCAAAGAGATGTGTAGTCTTTTGCTGGCTCTTTAGACCTTTCCTCTTCTTTTCTCTCCTGGGCCTCTCAAGGTGTATACAGACAAATAAATACCACAGTGATGTGGTATATCAACAGAGAGGAATGAGATCTTATTTTCTGTGCCAATTGACACTTCTGGTATGGGATCTTGCTGTCAAGTATCAAGTGACTCTTCAGGCATTTATATCCCTTCCAGTCAGAACATTGTAGCAGACACTCTGAGCAGGTCCTTAACTCAGTCCCATGAATGGATGGTTCAGAGGGATGTGTCTCTGGACATTGTCCACCAGTAGGCTACTCCTCAAGTGGATCTTTTGCCTTCCCTCTGAATAGACAACTTCCTCTCTTTTGTGCCAGAATCCCAGGTCCTCTGGTGTGGAAGGTAGACACCCTCTCATTTTCATGGAAGGGGATGTTTCTTTATGCATTCCCTCCCCTTCCTCTCATTCTGAAAGTCATGTTCAAAATTCAACAGGATGCTCACAAAAATCTTGTTGGTGACACCCTTTTGGCCATGACAGCACTGGATCCCTCTTCTTCTGCATTTAGTCAGGGGCAATCATCACAAGTTACCTCACAGGGTGAATCTACTCTCACAAGACAAGGTATCTCTCCTCCATCACCACCTGTTCATGTTTCAACTGACACTGTGGGTGATAGGATTTTGATTCCTCATAGACACCTTTTTTTCTGAGGATGTGCTGCAAATCCTGCAGGAAGCCAGGAAACCTAATACTACGAAATTTTACTTATCAAAATGGAAGACGTTTTCTACTTGGTGTCTCTCTTGTAACCTGGACTCAGTTACTGTGGATATTCCTCTGGTTCTCTCTTATTTGTGTGAGTTGCTCAATGCTGGTTTGGCCTATTCTTCTCTTAAGTCCCACTTATCAGCTATACTTGCTTGTCTGCCTTGTTCTCCTCCTTTTGCTTCTAAATTTTTTGAGATGAAACAATTTCTTAAAGGTGTCCTTAATATTAGACCACCCAGGAAACCTGGTCCTCCTCCCAGGGATCTTAAGTTTGTTTTGGAGAAATTGATTCCGGCTCCTTTTGACCCTGCTGCTTCAGCTTCCTTGCAACATTGTTCCTGGAAGAATGTTTTTTTGTTAGCTTTTACTTCTGCCAGACAGGTGCCAGAGTTACAGGCCTTTATGCCTTGTCCTCCTTTTTTGATCTTTCATAAGGACAGAGTGTCCTTGTGCACTAACTCTTCTTTTATGTCTCAGGTTGTTAATGAGTAATCACTTAATTGGTCATTAATCTTTCTACTTTTTTCCCCTCTTTGCAAAGTGGCAGTGAGAGGGTGCTGCATACTGTGGACATGCATAGGCAACTCATGGTTTATTTGGATAAGACTAAGGCTATTAGAAAATCTGATCAGTTGTTTGTTTCTTTTCATCCTAGATATTTGGGACTTGCTGTATCCAAGTAAACTATTTATTCTTGGATTTCTAAGGCTATTTCTTTTTGTTACACTTTTCATGGCAAAAGCCTTCCCTCTTCAGTCAATGCTCATTCTACCAGAGCTGTGGCTTCTTCTGGTGCTTTTTTCAAGGGCTTAGTTACTAATTCTAGTCTTGCAGCAGCTACCTGGACTTCTGTGCATACCTTTACCAAGCACTACAAACTGAATGGTATCTCTAGAGCTACAGCTGATTTTGCTAGTGCCATTCTTCATGGCGTTTTAGGGGACTCTGCTGCTCCTTCCCCCTACATAGTTTCCTCTTGAGTTTTGGCACTCTCCCATCTGTTAAGAATACTGCAGCAGTGAATGTAAGGACATAGTGCATTTGTGTTAAATCTTACCATAACAATAGATGTACTTGCCTTCATTGTGCAATGTTTGCTCCCTCCCTCCTTCCCCCTTGTCCTTTGCCTTCCTGGATATACAGATTACCTCTTGGATTCACTGGACTAGTGTTCCTACTGGGGCAATCAGTTCTGACTGATAGGCCTGAATATCACCTTTATACCCTATGCACTCAAGGAGTATTTGAATGATGTTCAGTGTACCTTTAAAGCAAAAGGAGCCTTTGGTAGACTGGATGGATGTCGGGCTTCCATGGCAGGGAATCCCATATGTTAAAAATGCTGCAGCAGTGAAGACAAAGACATCTATCATTATGTTAAGATTTTACACAACTGTACTTTTCAACAGCACTGAAAAGGATTTCTGATGGCAGTCTTCACAGCTCTGCTAACTTTACACTATGACAGCTGTAAGCCACTTGTGAAGCTTTTCTCAGTTTTTTTTTGCAACTCATGCATTTAAGCTGCACAGATGTAAAAAAGTTTAATATTTTCTCCTACTTGGAGAAATGTCTGTGTGGCTTTATGTCTCTGGATCTCTCTGCTTACAGGCTATAAGCAGAAGTGGTGTGACAAAGAATGGAGGTAAGAATACCTGAAGAAAGCAGCAGGAAAAGTTTGTGTGTGTGTGTGTGTGTGTGTGTGTGTGTGTGTGTGTGTGTGTGTGTGTGTGTGTTAACTAACCCTTCCTTTACCTCAAAAAGAAAGAAAATGGCATGCTCTGGCCATATACCAAAATCTTTTATATGATGCAGCTGCTTGTAGCTCAAGTTCCTAATACAGGAAGTGATGGAGTCAGACAGATGTGGGCAACAAGTTGAAAATCATCATGCTTTTCTTTCTTCTTCTTCTTCTTTATTTATGTTTAAATTCAGCTACTGATACACAAGCATGGTTGCTAAGTTCCATGATTGTATATCAGTAACATAAACAGTTTTAGGAAATAATTATGGCATGAGAGATATAAATATACAGCATGGACAGATGGGCCCCCACTTAGCTCCAGGCCCTAGACAGCTGCTTAGGCCACCTAATGCTGAATCTGGCCCCACATCAAGGTTAGTTTTGAATACAATTATAGACAATTTGTTCTTCATATGGATTAGAAGCCTGCTGCAAAGCAAGGACAGTCTTGGAGATACTTTTCTGTCCTTCCAACATGATTTGTTTAGTTTACAAATAAAGTTTGGGTCCCTGAGCTGGGTATTTGCAGTGCTGTAAGACTTGTTGATGTGCAACAAAATCCCATAGCACTGGATCAGATGATGCCTTATAACTCAGACACATATTATCTTTCAATAGTTTGTAGGAGATTGAGTATAAAGATGACACTTCGAGGTAGTCTGCATATTGCATATGGTTTATGCCATGTATTCTTTTTAAAAAGGAACCTTTACAGGCATTCCAGGTGTTGCAATTTCCTGTAAGGTACATGTTGAAAGGAGCATTGGACTGGGTGAGTGGTCTAATAATGGCTGAGTACAGTAAAATATTATAATCTTTGGACGTGGATGCCATACCCTTGCAGAGTTATATAGAATAGAATGATTTATTTGCAGCAGTAGATACATGGAGGTCAAAGGCCTTGCATATGAGACTAGTCAGACTTACAGCTCTGTAGTTACCTGGGTCAGTAGATGGTCTGTCCTTGCAGAGAGGGATAACTGTTGCATTGCTCCATTCACTAGGCATAACATCAGTTTGGAGGATAAGGTTAAACCACCATTATAAGGGTATACATCTGTCATGTCCCATACTATTCAGGAGGTAACCTGAGGTATCATCACAGCTCATAGATGCATTATTTTTTATTCTGAAGATTGCATTGAGCACACAGCTAGTGACAGCTGGGGGCGTTATGATTGAGGGTATCCCTTGGGAGATATTAGGAGAGATAAAACAACAGGGAGAAATTGGAGCTAATTTTGTCAGCTAGTAGGTTTGCTATATCCTTTGGCTCTCTACAGGTAATTCCATTAACAATTAGTTCAGTACACTGTTGTGTGCTGCCTTTGAAGTTGCATTAATAGCTGAAAAAGGCTTTCTAGTTATCCTTTGCCAGTGAGGCTATCCTTACTTGAAACTTCACTTTGGTGGATTTGAAAGACTCCTAATTTGCTTATTTAAATGTATGAGTATTTTTTTTTTTGCTTTGCTGTACATTCCTCTTCATAGTATTGACAGTGGCTTTCTTTCTTTTGTTTTATATATATGTTTTATATATATATATATATATATATATATATATATATATATATATATATATATATATATATATATATATATATATATTTTGGTGGGCATAACTGCCTCAGTACAGTTGTTTTCATGTTGGTATGGGGGTTGTGTGAAAAATTCAACATGCACAATGTTGTTCACAAGATATGATTTTCCTAGGGTGTCACTCAGTAGTAGGTGGTTTATTTATGAGTAATTTATAAATATACAATGGTTGGATGTGGTATTAGGTTATAGTTTGATTTCATACAAGATAGCTTCATGATCTGACCTGAAAAGTGAGGATTCGAAAGAATGCAAAGCTTCCCCATGATTGTGGGGATCATATCAAGGATATTGTCAGTTACATTCTGCTCATATTGTGGCATTGTCCTCAGAAAAGGTAGAATGTTACTCAAAGCTTGGCTCATACCTACCACACGTACAATGACAGAATCATATTGGTACTTGTTGTTCAATGACCTGAGCATGTGCGTGATCTGGTAGATCCTGCCATCTGACAGGTAGCTGACTTTTACCCTCTCCTTATTCAGCTTGGTGATTGGAACCTTTGTGTGTCTTACAATGGAGTCACCTAAGCTTGTATGGAGGTTTGCTTTATGGGCTTATGAGTCATGCATTGAAGCTGTATGTGTCATAGTGGGGGTTGCTTAGATAGAGAGTTTGTGTGGTTGTGAGGAACACTAATGCTGCTGCATCTGGGTGGCCTTTTTTTTTTGTAGATTCCTTTTTAGAGCCACCGCATATGTAGTGTAAGAAGTGGGTAGAAAATGGTGGTGTGTGCTTTGGACAATCTGACTGGCTGATGTAGTAGCTATGTGAGAGAATCCTGCCTTCAGTGACAAAGTATAGGTATGTCTCTCACAGAGTCCATCTGATTTTGTACGAATTAGGTGGTTGTCTGTAAATGTGAGACAATTACTACATTGTCTCAGGATTCCCATATCCACCAAGCTGGCTGCAGAGACAGAAGGAAAGTGCATATCCATGGTTTCAGGCAGATTGCAAGGGGACAAGACTATTAATGCAAAGTTTATCTATTCACAAGCCACACTATCAGGGAAGTCTATGGGTTTTATAGCAGGTTTGCTGATATTATTGAGCTGAGAACTATACTGTTAAAGTGGTCACATGGAGCTCTGTGGATCTGTGTTAAAAACAAGTGCTCACTGCATTCCTGGGTAATCAGGAACTATCTGAGGCTGTATTTTATTCAGAGAAGGTTGGATTCTAAGGGTCTGCATCTATATGGGCACTGCTTAACACTGTTGCATGATCATCAGCATTGCACAAATATTTTAATTTTATACAGACACAGAAAGTCATTAAACAATCAAACTACCCCACTGGCCAATCCCAAACATACATTCTGATGTTTCTAGACAGGTTTATTCTAAGCTTAGCAAAGGGACAATTGAGAATCTTAGTCACATCACTCATTATTGCTGGGAGACAAACAGTGTCTCCTATTTTGTAGATTTTTCCCATACATCTCAAGGGAAAATCTATGATCACATATTCATTCATCTAGAAGGGATTTAAAGGTTGACTAGGGGTATTCCACTTGATCTGTAAGAGCAGCCTGTTTTAAAAAACATGAAAAGATTGTGTTAGGTACCTGTCACACTGTCTAGTATTGTTGATGCTTCTCCAAGTATTGGTCTTCTCAGTGAGCTGCTTTGCAGTTAGGCTACTTTATGAGGAGGTCAAGTCAGGCCAAACAGACCTTCTTCCATCTCTTTACCATGAGTGAGCCTAGCCATCTAACCCAGGTTAATTTGATCTAACAAACATGCTCTCTGTCATATTATGATAGAATAAAGGAAACATCTCCTCATCAGTCAGTGATTTTCCCTTTGTTTATGTTTTTTTATGTTTTTCTGAGTTTCTAGTGTGACATGTCCTTAAAGGAAAATCATTTACTGAATTACTTTATGTACCAACTCATTTGATGTTTGTGTGTTTAGGTGCATACATGCACAAATCTTACAACCATATAAAATTAAAACAAAATAAGATGCCAGCAGGAAGTTAAAGGAAAGCAGTATTAAAAAGTAATGTTTATTTTCCAGAAATAAATGTAAAACCAATATTCACATTCACCAAGCACTTTCCTCCCTCCCATAAATTACTTCCTTAGAGTGAAAAAAAGCAAAGACATGCTGAAGTTTAGAACATACCTGTTATCCAATCATAGGTGAAACATGGTAAACACTGAGTCCCCTTTAATATACTTAATATCTTTTTACAGCTATTGTACACTATCACCTAAGAAACCATTAAATTAACAATTTTTCTTTAACAAAAAAAAAAAATGAAAATTCTATCAAATGAATGACATAATAAAATTTGTAAATAAAATTAGTTTACCATTGTAAATATTTTTTATTGGTAAGAAGCTTACAATGGTTCACTAATTTTATTTACAATTGCTATTATAACAGTCACATGATAACATTTTCATTTTCTTGTTAAAAATATTAATTTAATGGCTTTTTAGTTCAAGCTATGGCCTAATGTTATCGTTTTTAAGCACTGGAAAAAAGGTGTATATTTATTTATTGTTTTTATAAAATATGGTAGAAAGAACAATTTTACAAATTAAAAATAAGAATTTTCAAAGAAATATGCTTGTTATTGAGAGAAAATAAGAACATGACATTTGTTTTCTACTATGTTGAAAAAGATAAAAAAGTTGATTCTGTGAATCCTGTGAATAAAAAGGCAATAAGCAGGACATCAGACTAGAAGTCAGTGACTGGCAAGAGAATCTCAAAATTAATAAACATTGTAATAAATTTTACACAGAGCTATAACAAAAGTTGGGTAAATTAAATATGCCATTAAGAAAGAAGATTCTTAATGTTTCTATCTAGTATCTTAGCAGCGCCAAAGATAGCGCATAAGTAACTGAAGGATTTAAAGGCTTAAACATAATTATCTGTTAGTAAGAAGACACATAAAATAAAAACAATAGAAGTGACAGATACAGCCACTGATCAGAATGAGACTGTGTGGCTTTACATTGAATAAGAATATAAAATAAGAGTGATCAGTCTGAAATATATATGCCATGTGTTAATGTCAGAGTACTGCAGGTAGTGAATCATTCACAAACTCAATTATTGATCTGTAGAAGGCAAGGGAGTAATACATGTCATTTTCTTTTTCGACACAAAGAAATGCCATAAGAGAATTTACTGAGGAAGTAAGTACTCTTAATGGCAAACATCCAGGAAACTCTCAGATTATCAGAAAGTGAGTCAAAATTTCACAGGTGTGGGAAGGACTGGGCATAAACCAGATACAGACATTATTCATAAAGCAAAACAACTATGGCACTGCAATCCTATTTACATATTAAAGACAAATGTGCATAAGCAAGAGACATTCTTACAATGAGTGCTAATGTGCAGGTAAAGATATATTAAAGCTTTATGAGATCCTAGGACTGCAAAAAGAGGATCATCTAAGTAGAATCGTCTTATCAAGATGAAAGACAACTTGACTGAGATTGATTTAAAACTAAAATGTAGTAGCCGCAGTAGATCTTCAGACTATGGAAAAATTATCAACTAGTCAAAATATGCTAATTTATACAATGCTTTCAAAGCACACACTGATGTGATATCTAGAAATTGTTTTTATATATGCCTTATCAGCAACACAGTAATATATTATCATTTATTTATTTTATTTTTATTTATCTTTTGTTGACCTGTTAGTCCCATTAGGCTAGTAGCCTCTTTTCAGGGAAACCTGAGGTGGTATTTGTACTACTAGGTTAAATTTGGCTACGACACTGGGGGACCTCCCTTACACTTTTTCCTGTGTCCCATGAGATCTTTTAGATCCACATGAGCTAACAACTGAGGCATATGGGACTTCATTTTAACATCTTATCCTAAGGATGGCACAGTCAGGAATGCACTATCCCTCTTATGCTGTAGTGCAGTGTCAACAGTTTATCAGCCTGGTAAGAGAATAGAACCCCAGCCTTCTGTACCCAAAGCTAGTATGCTGCCTGTTATGTCATTTACATTGCAATATTAACCGCATCACATTAACACATCTACTACTTAAATATATTTTATTTTTTATGAAAAGCAGAAAGTAATATCCATTAATATATCTTTAAGAAAAAATGGTCATTGCATGTAATAGGATGCCCTCTGCAGTACTTGGCAGTCAAGAGTATAAGGTGGTAACATGTCTATGTGTATGCGTCACTTACAAACATCCTGATGAACATTATAGAACATGCACATATTCAGCAGAGTTGCTGCACTTCAAAATTTATATTTTTGTAATTTTCCTTCTTTTAACTCATTTTTGCCCAATTGTTTTCCGCAAGTAAAGTTTCATTAAACCTGCTCTAAATCAAGTATGAATTAATGCCTGAACAGCCATTTTGACCATTTATTACAAAACGTGCATGAAATGTTTGCAAAATGGTATGTTCCAAAATATGAATTGGGTACATGAATTCGGAATATGAAAAAAACTATGGGCGGAAGGTCAATGTACATTTTGTAAGTTTATTTCATGTGAAAGTCTGTGAAACATGCTTCATGCAGGTTAACCCTGCACTTGACACACATTTTTGTTGTGTTCTTCTTAAAGGCTGCACATCTATTTTGCTTTTCTGCAGGAATTATTTAATGCTCTATGCCATCTTTTCTCACTTGGGGCACTCTGCTGGTAAGTTCATTCGAGATTTTGATTTTCTACTTCGGGAAGCCTCAGTGCCATACTTCTATTAATATACAGCAGCAACCTTCTTTTTGAAGACAAGATAATCTAGAGATCCAGCGTTCAATGCTTTCACCTTTCACCTTTAGATACAGCTGCCAGACATAGGGCAAAAAGGAAAACAGGCCACCACCACTTCTTTGACCTTATTCCAACTCTATAATTGTCAATGTTTTGATCCATTCTATTAACTCCTCCCATGGAAAAGTTGTACTTCTTTACAGCATTTGGTTGAAAAATGCCCATTTTCCATTTTTGTGTGAAGATCCATTGTTGGACTGACCCAACTGGCTCAAGAGGGTCAGCGATGGTAATCACGTGACAAGTTGATTATCATTACATGCTACTACCAAGGAATTTGAATTTCTAACAGGAATTCATATTGTCCTCATTCCTTGAAACACTTCTTCTGCAGGATTGGACAATTCTCAATCCTATTAGTCATTATAGCTCCAGTGTCTCCATAGCCCATGGAAGAAAGTCATCTCAGTAATTCAGGGAGCTGAAGAACCTGTCAGCATGTAACTGGAAAGGTCCATTTACTAGTGAAACAGAAACCAACTTCAGTACAACTGATGCACCTGGTCCAAGTTCCAGATTCTCAGGACGGACTGAGGCACCCTGATATGCCTTAAATTGAATCAAATATCCCAGTCTGTCACAGAGTCACCAAAATGTATACCCAAATCATATGGGTTTTCCTTTTAGGAACTGCTTGGCACCATATCTCCTAAAATATGGAGCCATGCTTTCATCAGTTGACAGATGCTGGTTTAGAACAGCATATTTCCTGTAATGATCATTCAATGTAGTCATAGCTGGAGCATCTTTGCAAATTTGTCTCTGGGATTCAATTTGCTGTTGTCAGCACAGTGAAATATGACTTCATCATTTCAAAGTGATTACACCTCATAGAGTTTGCAACAGTTGGCATAAAAGTTTCTCTGTCAACCTCCCACATCGTACACCAGAGTGGCAGATCCAGATATCCAGAAAGAAGCAAGAGAGCAAGAAAACAACACAATTCCCCAAGGGGTTTCAAACTGTGATCACCTTTTACTGTTTGTCCATAAAGGGTTATCATCTTTACCAAGTAATTGCATATCTCTTCATCAAAGTATAATTCAGAAAGAGAAACTGGATCAACAGCTCTTGGGAACAGTTGGGTTCCTAAATCAGAATTTGGAAAATCAGGTTTCAGGTCTTTTCGCACCAAGCATGCTTGTGCTCCAGATGCTGTAATGACTGTTTCCTCTTCAGATGAGGAAGAGGAAACTTCTATAGTTGATCTAGACTTCATCTGTTGTGTATTTCTTATTTTTGGTCCCACATCACAACATATGGAAACAGTTCTTTTGCACTGTCTGCTTATAGTGGGCTTATTTTCTTCCCTTCTATTGTCATAACTGGATCCTTTGAGTTTTACCTTGGTACGCTTGGTTCTGCTTTGTGTCTCACATGTTGTTCTTGGCTGCAGCATCATACAACTCTCACTTTCCTCTATTTCTTGTTTATGTTTAGAATTTCCTTCCTCTTCAGCAGGAGGCACAGATTCTTCATTGCCATCCACTGCATCACCCACTTAACATGTTTGCCCATTCTGTGTAATTACAGCAAGTCCATGGGCACTGAGATTGTTGATGCGCTCACACCTCTCTTCATCCATGCTATCTTCTTCTGATTCATTTCCATTGTCTGGTGGCTCAAAGTATATATCTGCATGGAAAAAATATTCTTCTTCTAACATGTCAAGCACTTCCTTGACAGTATAGTGCCTGGAATAAAGATGTGTACATATAATTATATCTTATCAATACCGATTGTGCCGAAATAATAGAAAACAATATGATACTAAATGCACTTGCCATTTCTCATAATATGGGTAAAGGGTTACTGCAGTTTAGAACAAAGGCATATAATATAGGCCGAATATACCACTGGGTGGGCAGCCCAGAATTGATTAGGCAAATATGATGCATCTTCCTCTGTCTTCTGTTTCAGATTTCAAAACCAGAAACTCAAAACATTGTGTGCCATGCCCTGTAACCATTCATTCCCAGTTTTCCATTTTTGGAATACATGCAAAATGTTGTGTATAAAGATGATGACCCCACATAAAATATTTTGTATGCAGAGGTACATTACTGCAGGAGTAAAGTATAAAACCCAATGCTAAACGTTCTATTTGAAAACAAACAATGAAACAATCGACTTACCTAACATGTGGCATTTCTGCACAATCTGAAAAATTACTATATTTTGTAATGAGGTAACTTTTTTCCCCAGAAATCACAAGATAATCAATACAACTTTACCCAGCACAGTAAACACAGTAAGGTGAAGGTCAAATAATAAATTTGGACTTTTTGTATGCCACAGTTAATGTTTACCCCCAAAAATCAGAACATTCCATTTTTGGAACACTGGACAGAAACAGGTTTTAAATAAGTGTGTTTTTATTTATTTATTTATTTATTTATTTATTTATTTAATTTATATGATTGATAAGGTAGTTGGTTCTTAATGCATTGAATCCCACTACACTGATGTTGCCAATCAGAAGACTTCTTTATGTGCCTGAGAAGATTTTATTAGTGCTGTGATATATGGTAGTAAGAGTATTAATGTCAAGGTCAGTGGTTTAACAGGTACTGCACTCTTGTTTGATACTTTAAGATAAGAAGGCTGTGGGTTCTATTTCTATACCAAGAAAGTGGATTAATTTTCTTATAATTATGACCAACATAGTTACTTTCCCTGTCTCACACATTCGCTGAAGTGAACGTTCGATGAATGAACATTTGCTGGTTTATGTTCAACCATCAGAGATTCAATGAATGTAACCTTCAGCCATTTAACATACACCCTGTTGATGCACAGTCTAAGATACTATTACACTTACTTTCATCTCCTGTTGATAGAAGAGGAGGATTGTTTGTGATTCAGTTTTTTTTTCACATTGTAAAATACCTTCATGATATAACATATAATATCAGCCACATTAAAGGTATACTCATTTAAGGATAGCTGGAATGAAAATTGAATTTGCTTTTGGTTGAAGAAAACATTCCCAGCCATGAGCTATTTTGCTTTGCTGTTTATGTAATAACTGTTATATTCATGGTATAAGTGATATGGCCTAACTTGGGGCTATCAATATGCAGAGGTGTCTGCATTATAAAAGGGAATACTCCTTGTGTCCCGTTGATTTTATTTTCATTCTGCAAGCACTGACAGAGAGATTTAGACTTAAGCAAGGCTAAAGACCTCTGAAGTTTCTTCAGTATTTCTGGTGGAATTTGTAGAACATGCGTCAGAATTACAGTCTTCCAGCTTTACTACCAAGCTTCCCCTTTGTTTTTTTTGTTTTTTTGTTTTTTTTTATGAGTGTTAGCAGTAAAGGAGTCACAGATCAATTAATATAGTATGAAACATGTGCCTTTATCTTTGCAAACTATATTCATAAAAGTCATTTGACATTCTTAGACCAATTACCATCATAATTATTAGATTTCCTGCAGAGCGAATTTTCCCAAATGAGATATAATCTTCTTATTCAAGGAAAATCAGAATCGTAAACACAAATGTTGCATCAACATATCTATTCATGACTATCTTTGTAAGGAAATGAAAAATACAGCCAGGAATATCTCACTGGATCCCTGGAGTAATCCAAGCTCTTAACAGATATGCAACACAGATTCATACTAACATTACACTGTGGCCACTTTCATAACTTTAGACACAAACATGTTACCCAGTTCCTAGGAGAGAGTGCATGATGTAGCAGTCATTTATTTCTGGAGTTATCTGAAATGTTCATCTCATTCACAGATGTTCTACTTTTCCATCTTCAAAACACTGTTGATCTTAGATATCAATTGTCTGAAATTAATAACTACCTATAATGATAGGGTAAACATATGCAATACCATCTTGCCAGTAAAAGCTATTTTTTACAGGATTTATGCAGCAATGCCTGCTGGGCCACTTTATGCCTTCGATATTTATAAATGAGACATGGTGGCACTTCACACTGGCATCCAATGTCCAGTGTGGAAATTATGGTATATTCTTCTCTTCAGTATCTTTGTAGTGATAACAGCTGTCTAAAGAACTCCTTAAATGAGTTAGAATGTTAGCTTAAATACAGTAGACAGTTGTTGTTACCAAAGTATTCAACGTTCTTCTTCTTGGCACTAGTAATATTGAATTTTTACTAGTACTAAACTTGTAGCAGTAAGCTTTGTAAAGTACAACACCCATGGACCCACACTTACAACTGCACATTACTATGCCTTCTTTGTTTATTTTGATATTGTAGCTACCATTCTCCATTTCAAACAAAATTCGGTAAGCTTAGATGCTATTTCACTGCACTGCACTGCGGAACCTGCATTTTGCCTCTCCTGGAAAACAGTCACATTCAGTCTAGGAAAGTATAAAATGGATGTTCTTTCATAATATTCTGTACTAACAGCTGTAATGTACTCTGCAAAGGCTGTTGTAGGGCTTGAACTACAGAAACATAACAAGATTATTCCAGCCTATGCCTTATGTGTAACCCGACATCAATGAGTTTCACATTGTTAAAAGTTCCTACAACGATGGATGCCATCTATCACAATGCATGCGGAGCTGTTTGTAAACTAGATACAGTAAGTTAATCCATAAATGAAGGCAAGCACCCAATGTTAATTTCCTTCATAGGGGTAACAATCTTTCTTAAAGCAAAGAACGCTTCTCATTATTTAGTTTCTGAAGTTAAAAGAACACTTTTTTGAGTATGCCTGTGATACCATATCCTACCTGAATAATCCTCTGCACATAGTGTATATTTTTAATTACCTATATGGAGCCTAATCAACTCTTATGTACATATCCTGTGTGTGAGATGTGTACTATTATTTTAGCATGTTTCACATGCAGTAACTGCATTCAATTTTACCTGAGGAGTATAGCTGCTTTAATCTTTGCTTTTCAAGATCAGTTAAATTCCTGGATATCTGCTAAATTATGTAATTACTTATAGGTTCATAGGTAGGTACTACACTAGCTGCCCTTGTGGGCCATTTTTAGCCTAGCCAATTTCCTTTTTTGTGATCAAATTAACCTATCCCATTGGTTACAGATTGTCCTTGCCCATCCCATTGTCAATAATTATGAGAATAACCGGGATCATACCACAGATAATTTGAGAGGACAAATGCATGGGTTAAAGCATTTAGGAGTTGCCTTTGTCCATTAGTAGTACAGGGTGAGGGCAGTCCTGGGATAAACTTTCTGTTTTCCATTATTCCACCCCCATGTTTAGTGCCATATAAAGATATATTAGATATAATAACGAGGCATAAACTTTCATTTAGAGATAGATAAAGAGCTGGTTAAGTGGTAGAACATGTAGAGTTACAATTCAGGATACCATCTCAGTTCCCAAACTAAGATGGCATATAGGTTAGTTACTTTGCAGATGTTACCAAGGTGGGAATAGTTGTGACAAATGTGGCAGAACAGTTTAGATTACAGGAAAAATGGACCAAGCTGAGAACGGGGCAAGGAGCAATGATGCGATCTTTAATGCAAAGAAGTCAAAAACACTCTACATTGGTCTCAAAAACTTAGGGCACCCTAACACGAGAGGTAGCAGAATAATTCCTAAGGAAAATTTGGTTAACAATTTAGGACTCATTGTCGATATGGGTCTCAACTTTGATGCAAATCTTCTAACTGTACTAGTCAAACATATTCAGCTATTAAGGACATATTATGTAGTCTGCCTAGAAGGGAAGCTGAAATATCATTGCTTATATACAAAGGAAGGTTGACCAAACATTGAATACTGTATAGCAGTGTGTAGTTACAACCTGACTCAAATGTGCAGGTCAAAACGATTTAAAAAAAGTATTATACAAAGCTAATTATCAAGATAAGACACAACTTACAAAAGAGACTTCAGGAAAAGTCTATTCACAAGCACAAAAAGTTATAGGCTGGTAAGAGAGGCTCTTGTTCTGATCAATAAGTGTAAAAGACAATATCATCTACCAATGACAATGGGCATCACATTCAATAAGCTCCAGCAGAACACAAGGAATTAATGTGCAGTCTTCAAATTGCCATGGGTTAAGACTGAATTAAGGAAGGACAGCTTTTATATGCAATCAGTGCTATTGTGGCATACTCTCCCTGAGAATCACAAACAAAGAGAGTCTACAAATATTTAAAAGGACATTGAATGAGGCCAATGGAATTAGGGCATAAAATCAAACCATAATAGGTAGCATGCCCTTAGAAGGCCTTTTGCAAGGCTATAAATTAGAAGTTATATTTATTCAGCATTGACCATAACTTGGAAATCATATACACCATAAAAATTATTTGCATTACAATAATAAGTATTAATATTAGAAAATCAACACTTCTGTTGAAACACATTTATCTTCTCTAAGTAATCTAAACTTAATGTGGCAAACATCAACCCTTGAACCTTTCAACTCCATTAGTCAATATATTTGTAAACCACCTGAGGTCAGAAATACACTCTGTAATTGTAACAACCCTCTATCTCTTAAATAACAATCAGTTCAAGTACTGAACTGTCCACCATTGTGCTTCAAAGCTGTCAGTAAGAAACAGATCATTGAACTCCTTAATAAACTACAAAGTTGTTATGATAATGACACCCAAATGATACCCCACTAATCTACATCTCTAACCTACCTTTTCAAAAGTATACAAAAATGTTTCACATACAACAGCTCTTCCCATTCCTAAGTTTACATTTCCCAAAACTGTTGAAAACATCTGTTGTACTTCAAAATTAGACCAACAGTAAAAATATTTAAAAAGCTTATTTATAACCAGATGCCATAACTCCAAATTATCATATCCTATCTGATAGCCAAAATGGATTGCGATCTAAGATCAGCACCGTAACAGCTATCATTTCACTCATACTTGATATAGAAATATGGAATGCTGAAAATTTACAGAGCTAAATATTTAAAAAGAGGGGTTGACTCTATTTATTTTACAACTTTATTAAAAAAATAGACTTTGCAGATTCTCTATTGATGTTAGGATTTTAGCTAAAGAATCAACACGACAGAGCATTTATAATACTGTCCAGTTCTACATGTACATATAGCTCCACCTGACAAAAAGGAGTCCCCCCAGGGTTAGTTTTACCTTCTCTCCTATTTATCTTATTCATCATTAATATCCCATGGTAACCAGCACTACCTATTGACTCTGTGCAAATGATGAAATCAGTCACATCAGGACTGCAAAAATCTTTCAAAAACAAACAGAACAAGCACTACAAATATATCTTGTAAACATATAAAATCAGCTACAACTCAGGCAAAAAATAAATATATATATATATATATATATATATATATATATATATATATATATATATATATATATAGGTTCAGGGACGGAAGCTCGAAATACTAAAATCTCAAATTTCAGTATTTCGAGCCCAAGAAGCCAAATCCACATAATAGCAAAAGTTTAGAAGCGTGAAATTTAAAAGCTCAAATACCAGAGGTTTTGAATTTTGTGCTTCTAAAGTTCCGCTATGGTCATGTATTCAGGTAAGTGTGTGTTAAGGGGTTTGGGTAGGGGCTGTGGTGTGTGTCAGTGTGTTTTGTTGCTGTGATGTGTGTGTGTGTGAAGAGAAAGTAGCTTGTGTGGTGGTGTTTTGTGTGTGTTTGTATGTAGTGCGACTTCGGTGTTTGAAAATTTAAGTAGGGAGGGGTGTGGGGGGCTCATGTAGTAGAGTGATTGTGTGTGTTTGTGTGGTGGATTGTGTGTGTGTGTGTGTGTGTGTGTGTGTGTGTGTGTGTGTGTGTGTGTGTAGTAAAACCGCAAAATTCAAAACTTCCGGAATTTGAGGTTTTGAATTTCGCGGTTTTTAGTTTTCCTTGTTTTGTGGATTCTACTTCTTGGGCTTGAGATACTGAAATTTGAGATTTCAGTATTTCAAGCTTCTGAAGTGAATATATATATATATATATATATATATATATATATATATATATATATATATAAAACACACACACACACTCACACATATATATATATATATATATATATATATATATATATATATATATATAAATAATATATATATAATATATGTGTGTGCATGTGTGTGTCTGTGTGTGTCTGTGTTTGTATGTATATATATATATATATATATATATATATATATATATATATATATATATATATATATGCACATATATAAAATTATTGTTATAGTATCAAAAACTCAAAATATTGACAGTCCCCCACAACTCCACACCCATTATTAATTATATATACCAACTCTATGTTACAGAACATTGAGGAAAGGACAAATTTCAATTTTGAATATTCTGAGTTTTCAGCATTTTCGCTTTTAGTATTTTAAGCTTTCAGTCACATTCCTAAGTTTACATTTCCCAAAACTGTTGAAAACATCTGTTGTACTTCAAAATTAGACCAACAGT
>NC_056728.1:1529360875-1529393375 GCF_019279795.1 Protopterus annectens | reverse complement strand
AGCAGTGTGTTTGAATGCATGTGAGCTGCCTTAAATGGAGTGCAACCCTGGAGGATCAAAACACTTGCCATGTGACAGTGTTGCCACCATGTAGCATTTCAAACATCAACATCTGTTGAATAAGCCATTTTTGTCTCTTACCACTTCATTTTGAACACTGGTTACTCATGCATGTTTCTGTGCTGGGATTTCTCCTGTTTGGCATCTGCTTTACTGAAGTAAAATCCAATACAAAAGAGCTCTGGCTGACTACACTTGCAGATGACTGCAAGCTTGGAGCAGTTATTGAATCTGTAAATTACTTAGCCATCTTGCAGGAAGGTTTATCTCAAAAAAATAACTGGCACCAAAGTATAGACTGAAATTAAATCCCCAAAAAATGCATGATTGCATCCTTTGGGAAACATATACCCCAGGGAACTACCACATTGATGATATGACCCTAAAAGCTGACCCAGTTGTTCAGGATTTTGGAAATTATGAGGACAGTTATCTAACTTTTTACCAACATGTGTCTTTTGCTGTAAGAATGTCCTTCTATACTGCACAGCTCATAAACAAAGGAATTGTGTCTAGATCTAGGGATGTCATTATCCGCCCTATACTCAGCCCTCATTTATATCATTGAATATAAAGCCCCCTTTGGCATGTATCTGTCCAGATACATGCAACAACTGGAATGCCCACAGAAATTGTTTTCTAAAAGGGTACAAGGCCTAAACAACATGTCTGAAACAGACCAATTGAAAGCCCTATCACTATACTTGATATCCTATAGATTGCGAGGATGTCATCTGTGCCTGCTGTACAAGGTATTCTTCAACAGATTACTGATGGATTTACTGAACATCAGCAAATGAAATGGCATACAAAATACTCAGTCTAGGGATTTAAATCTCTTCTGCAACATGAACAGAATGGTTTGAAGGGACAGGTATATCTCACAGAAGATACCGCTTCTGTGAAACAGACTTTCCATCTCCATATAACAAAGTTCATCCCTGTTCATTTTCAAGTGCAACTTTGATCTATGGATGGGAAACAGAAAACTTAGCGCAAGATTGCCCTCTGTGCTACTAATGGACAGAGGTAGCTCCTAAATGCTTTATCTTATGCATGGGTTCCCTTAAAGTATCTGTGGTATGATCCCAGTTATTCTCATTAAGGATAATATACAGGTATCAACCATGGTTTGGGTTTGGGTAAGGCCAATCTATAACAAAATAGGATAGGTTATGTTGACCACAAAAAGGGAAGTCAGCTTGGATTAAAATCTGCAAGGGCAGTAAGCCTAGTACTTATGAACCTATAGATGAAAAGTGTCCATCTACCATTTATGTTAACATTTGATGGACTTGCACACTAACACATGATACAACACAATAAATTATATAAAACCATTGTCAAAAAACAAACACTTGAATGGATAAGTGGAGCAATGTGTTGTAATGTGAATAGGTATGAAAACTCTCTCCCTGTGTAAATATAATCCCTATACAGAATTCTACACATTCATATTAGCTAAGGAATCCAGTCCTGCTTGCAAACATTTATTTCAGACAATCTTAGGAGGTATGCCCTGCTGAATTTGAACACGTCTTTCTAACTCATACAGTTTTTATACCTGCACACTAACAGATGATGCTGCAAAATCATTCATAACACAGATGTCATCAAGCACACAGATGAAGTGTCACCTGAACATTGTATTGAACTACATATGGCTTCCCTGAAAACAGATTACAAGAATTGGGGGATCATAAGCTTCTCCATGCATTAATCTCAGCACTACATCAATTGTACACACAACATGTGTGGATTAAGGCACTCCTGCCTGTTATCATTTATTAGTATATGTCATCCATGTTGTCTGCTGAAGTCTACAGTGTCTAGGTGATTCAGTTACTGTTATGTGCCTAGCTTTGAGCAGCATTATACCTTCACCAAAGATGATGCCACAATATGGAAGATGATTGACTTTAATAATTGTCTTTGTGTCATTCTTGGGGGATACAGTATTTGTCAGGATAGGAGGACATGGCTAACAAACGAAGTTGCTTTGCCAAGAATGGTCTGCACCTGTCCGCTCTAGGCTTTTCAGTATTGCCTGAAATATTGTCCTCCCCCATGGAGTCTTTTTTAGGCAATGGCAAATTGACAAACCTTTAAATAGAGCAAAGTCTACCCAAGGAAATTAAACGTGTTGTTGTTCAGTGCTAGGAGTGTAAATGAGAAACTCCACTCCCTCCAAGCTCTCTTCACATTGGAGAATGCGGACTTCTGTGCAGTTACCAAGACCTGGTTTCAAACTACGGAGAGTACCTCAGTAGTACAAGGCTTCAATGCCTTCATCACAGTTAGACCAGCAACTGCACAGACAGGAACTAAAGATGGAGATGTCTCAATCTACATCAGTGACAAGCATACCTCTAGGTTGCTTAAACAGGATGTTACACTGGAGTTCTCCCATGTCCAGATTACCATGGACAAAGTTCCATGTCACATCATAGCAAGCTACAGGTCACTCTTTATGTCCCAAGAAAACCATAGAAACGAAAAACAAAAGTAGACCAGCAAGAGCAGACACAGATGTAGAAGTAGATCAGTTCTTTATTAACAGACCGGTTTCAGCATGGATTGCCTTCTTCAGTGTAGGACAAACAAAAAATGCCCTGTTAACATATGTAATATATACATAAAGCAAACCAATAGGCAAACAGAAGTCATGAATATTCATGAGACAATGATAATGTGAGATACAACAAATGCCATGAGACTTTCTTCATTCCAAAACAGGGACTAATATAGAAGAGTCAGTGCAGCACACCAAAAATATTCATGAAACATTAATATTGTGGAATACAGAAGGTGCCCTAAAACTTTGTGTATTCACAATGGGGGTTAATACAGAAAACCAAAGTAGCACCAGAGTGCCAAATAAGTATATGTAAACATATTTTCCTAAAAGGAATGCACCAAAAGTAGACTAATACCAGTGGTAAAATATTATGAACCATGTGAAAATACAAGATTGTAGATTGCAGTGGATGTGCATCTCCCTTTTTTAAGGTTGACAACAAACTTTTACTTTACATTTTTTACCCACAGAGTTCTGTTTTATACTCTGGGGTATCTGTATTTGGACAACTATTTTGTTCCTGTTTATGGAAGTCGTATATCAAGCCAGTCGCCTAAGCGCCTTTTTGTGGACTACACAGGTCTTATGTTACGAAGTAGGCCGTTGATATTTGGTCCAGGCGCCAAACTCTGTGTTTTACGTATGTAAGTCATTTTTTGCCTCTGCTATTATTCCTGACTAACAACTGTATCGTGAATTGTGTTGTACATGTTTTCATCTACTGGATGCTTTTTGGCCCAGTTTGGAGCAAGACTATAGTGTGAGTAGGATGAACAACGATATTTCAGGCTTGTGAGGCTGCGTTTTGTTGCGCCTCATCAGTCGCATACTGCTTTTTGTCTTCTCAAGTTTTTGAATGGAACAATGATTTGTTGAGGTCCAGAGTTTGGTCGCATGACAATCTATGTATTTTTGGAACCAAGGGAGGCTAAAACACATTGGATATTTCAGGCCATCTCGAGTATCCTATGGGCTTGAGTTTCAAGAACAATCATACATTTGTTTCTATTCATTGGGGATTTGGACTGGATGAGATTACGCTACAGAGAATCCTGTGGGTTTTATATGGTGAATGTGTGTTTCACTGTCAAGTGTTCATGAACATTTTACAGTAACTGTGGATTATTATCATTGGCGTGAATTTTGTGTAATTTAGACATATATTTTCATGGTTGGTGCTCGATGGATTGGAAAGGGAATATACTTTAAAGAATTCAACCTATATTCATCGGGGACTTTGTGTTTTGACTTTTAATACTCATTCAGAACTTGTTACCACCGCAAATTAGATATCGCATTGTATTAGGAAATGTTTTGGACAATACTGAACATTCTTTCTCATTTTTTGTTTCCCTTTTGGGATGATTGTTTGGTGATATATGCATGATATTCCATTGGGGGACCTATTTACTAGTTGGACACTATACGCCTAACCTGTTTTAGGCAGAGGCGACGGATCAACACGCACTAGTATTATTTCATGCTTGGCCAGTTGGGAACAGTGTATGCTAATTTTACATCTGTCTAATGGATATTTTCATATATTATCTTAGGGATATTCTGAAGAGTTCATAATGTCTTTTGGGATGCTGATAGTTCATATTAATATTGTGGCAGTGTTTTTACATAACTGCATATTATTAGCTTTTCATATGTGTTAAGGTCTAGGCTAACATATATGTATATTTTTGAGGTCTGATATCGCTTGTTTTTGAATGTTTCAAGACTCAGGTAACATCCTGGATATCATGTTTAGATTTGAATGTACAGATTGTCTAATCATTCTATTGTACTGAGGGGATTACAGTGACATGATCGGCTCTTTTCTCCTTTTGTGATCTGTTTAGGCATTATGAACATACGGACTTTATGACTACAGAATAGGACACTGTCATCTAAATATTAGTATATGGTTATTGCAACTGCATTTGTAAACTGCTAGTTAGGTCATATCTTTTTTGTTGGATATTGCCTATTTTAATACATTTCATGTACTATTAGATTAGGTTCTATTCTTAGTTACTGGGGTGACTTTTTACTCAGCTTATGTGATTTCTGAAACTTATTGTATTTTGTCCTAATGTGACTCTTTGGTTTAATAGACTACTACGTCCCTATATTATCTCCCATTCTCATATATGTGATGACTATTATAAAAACTTTTATAAGCTCTTTTTTGACATCACTAGCTTAGGGAGTGGTTGGTGGTTCTTGGATACATTCATTCACGATTATTGCACAGTTTTTTTATTTGGTCACTACAGCATATATATCCTTTATCAGTGGATGTATGTTCTTTTGGGTGATTTTGCTTAACCATACTGAACAGACAGTTGAACTAAAATATATATCACTGATACTGATATCAATATAGCTGTGGCTGAATTTACATTCCTAATTGGGGATGTTATATTTTAGGTCCTACATTTAAGCTTTCAATGTTATTTGGTATGATCTCCATGAAAATTTGTTGACTGGTGTCAACTATAGTCTTTGTCCTTACACTATATATACAGTTGTTTATTGATGTACCATTCATTTTGGTTATCAAGATACTTTGAGCTATTTCTTAACTCCCAACTCAGGACATTAGATTATTACACTCTCATTGGAATTCCTCACAGTTTCTAATATATGGTCTTAAACAGTTTGATTGATGTTAATAATTGTTTCTGTTTTCTTGGATTCACATCTACTGCTCGGTTCCACAGAATAAATGGTTAGATGATCCATTTATGGTAGTTTACTATTTTGTGTGTTGAATCTCATTTTGAGTTGATTATCATTAACAGGGATGTACCTATTGACATTTTTTATTGATAACTTACTGGTTTGATTTACACTACCTTGTGTTTATTAGCTTAGTTTTTGATACTGAACTTGATTAGCTTTTCAAATCTGTTTTTGAATTGTGGTGTGCTTCCTGTCCTTTCGTTTGGCTCTTGTGCCCTATATTGGGATTATTTGTTTGAATTTGGAATATTGTCCATTTGAGGAATCTATCACTTTTTGGTACGCCTGGGGTTCTAAATAATCAATAATCAAAAATACTTGACATATCATTATCTTATTGTCCCTAGTAGTGTGGGTTTATCCCACATTTATTCACAGCATGGACCTGGATAGCATTTTGTCCGGATTATGTGCTGATAGGCAGGATATAGGTGTTTTTGGGATCAACACCCCACCAAGCAATGATCCGGACACTATTGAACAACCACTCACTGTGGATTGTGATATGTTTTTTCATTCCCTTACCAAGGCATTTAAAACACTTAGATCCAATATTTGGCATCTAAAATTATTTCGAGCATATTCCACTCAGAAGATGGCCCCCAGGGGGCTCAGAATACGTCTTCAACCCTTAGTGGGGAGACCGGATGATAAGCTGAATCAGGACTGGAAAGAAGCATTACAGATGGGGTCCATGTTATTTGTGAATATATTATTACAATATTATGAAAGGACTGTTGATATGAATATACAAGAAATTAAGACATTATGTACAGATGTTAGCAAATTTGAATCCTCTTTGAAATATCAAGATAATATTAAAAAACTATCAAAAGACCTGACTGAACATGAGAAGATTATTAAGGAACGTAAAATTAAAAAATTTCATAGAGATTTTTCAGATTATCAAAGGGGCAGACCATTTGAGTTCAGTCGGTCTGTCAGATTTGCTGACACGAACCAAACAAGGTCAGAGCCCAGTCGTACCAAAAAGAGACCTCGATCCATTTTGAAAAATAGGGATAGTTCCTTTAATAGTACTTCAGGGGATGATTCCTCCCTTACGGATAGTGAAGGGGTCTCTGATAGGGGTTCACCAAACAGAAAGAAAAGTAATAGAAATATCCCTTTAGAAGTGGCACGAGGCATCGGGGGGGGGGGGCAGGAAGCACAGGAAAAGAACCTCCGGATGTCTCCTTTCAGGGTATACTCAACAATTTTCTGAGTTAGTTTCAGCCCAGGTATCTAATCAAAATGTATTGAATCTTTCTAGAACATTGTTGTCTGAGGAACAAACAGCCTTATTGAATAAGGGACTCAATTACATACCAGCTTTTTTCTCCCAAGAATATCATATTATTCAGGATCTGCAGGCTTTTTGTCGTAACCTTAATTTAAAATTGTTTTTTGCTGATGACAGTTCACATATATCGGATGAATTTAGGTTTGGTAGATCGTTGTTTCAACCACCTATGAATAAACATGTCTCCATTTTCATGGAATCTATATTGAGGGACCTCCATTTTGAGAATTATGGTCATATTATGTTACAAAATAATCTCACTTCAGGTGATAGGTTGGCATTGGATCAACTACGCAATAATAAGGATATAACAGTACTCTCAGCTGATAAGGGAGGTGCTGTGGTGGTTCTTAATACAGATGATTACATACAGGAGGGGTTGTCACAACTATCAGACAAAACCTGTTACATGCATATGCCTATAGATCCCACACCGCATTTTAAAGAGGAAATTGATTCTTTTCTAAAGCTAGCCTTTGAGGAGGGGATTATTACTAAAAAATGTCTTTCGTCTCTGACTGTATCAGAACCCCATAAACAGATTTTATATCTTTTTCCAAAGATTTATAAATCACTTAGTAAACCCCCTGGTAGACCTGTTGTCTCTGGAATAGGATCACTTACGGAACCTTTATCAGCCTTTTTCACGAAATACCTCAAACCTTTGCTGGGTTTGGTTAGGGCTAGGTTGCAGGACACAACCCAATTCTTACAGATTATCCAGGATACCCAGTTAGAACCAGGATGGTATATGTGTACCTTAGACGTTAAGGCTTTATACACCAGTATTCCACATTGGGCAGGCCTACAATCTCTTCAATATTGGCTTAACAGGGCTAATTTGTACACACCAGGGTTTAATACTCTACTCATTTGTTTGTCAGAACATGTACTCAATAAAAATGTGTTTTATTTTCAAGGCCAGTGTTATTGGCAATTGCAAGGTACAGCAATGGGAGCGTCCTTTGCTCCCATTTATGCTGACCTTTTTATGGCTTATTTTGAGGAGTACATGATTTATGACAATTCACACAACATTTATCAGGATGAAATGGACATCTGGCGACGTTATCTGGATGACTGCTGGTTAGTGTGGCGTGCGGATTTGGGTTACTTACGTGAATTTGTTGAATACCTTAATAGTAACATATGGGGACTGGAATTTTCATTATCATACGATCAGAATACGATTAATTTTTTGGATGTCACAGTCTCAAAGAACCAGGACCTCACATTATCAAGTAAGGTTTTCCGTAAATACCCACAATATAACACCTTGTTACATGTTTCCAGCATGCACCCACGCCACACTATCAGGAGTATTCCTGTGTCACAATTCATGCGTTAGTTCCAAGGATGCTGAATATGAATCAGCCAGTATGGACTTATGTCAGAGATTTGCCAGCAGGGGTTATGACAACAAAGATGTAAACTTAGCCAGATGCCGGGTCAACTGGATCAACCGGGAAAAGTTGTTGGAATACAAAGTGGAGCAAAATACTACATTGGGAACCCCCCTACGATTTATCACTACCTTTGGCAGAAACATCAATATGATAAGGAATACCATTAACAAACATTGGAATATCTTGCTTGCCAATGATCAATTGAGGTCACTTTTGGGGCAATAATGTCGTTTTGCTTATAAACGAGGCAAAACATTGGGTTCTTACTTATCTCATTATAAACACATAGGTAGTGGGGGGACCACTCATAAACAACTTACACTACATGGGGAAGAGTTATTTGGTTCCTTTCCCTGTGGCCATTGTGGGTCATGTTCACTGATGAACAAATCCAAGGAATTCTCAAGCCGCAATACCAGCCAAATATACAACATTAAAACATTTGGTAACTGTGGCAGTGATTGGGTTGTGTACCTAGCAACCTGCTACTGCGGGACTTTTTATCTGGGCCAGACTTCTAGGCCCCTCAGATCTAGAATGAATGAACATCGCAGTGATATTAGAAATCACAAAACTACTAATGCCCTATACCAACATACTCTCAAACATCCACAGGCCAAATTTAGTTTTATGATTATTGATCGTATCACAGGCGATCGTAGTCACAAACAGGGTTGGCATGGTCTCTTGGATCATAAAGAGAAATACTGGATAATTACTTTAGGGGGCCTTTTTTCTCCTGGTCTCAATGATCATCTGTAGTGAGTCTTTGTACTTAGTTTCTCAGCTTAAAACATTGATGGATAATATATGTCTAGTTTCATATTATGAATATCTGCAGTTCCTCATCCATGATACATTGACATTGTACCTCATTTTGTGGGCTCTTATCATTTATCATGATGTATATATCCTATGTATGACAGTTTTGTTGATCAATTTCTTTAAATTATTTTTTACTATTACATTGATGAATATCTAACCTGCAATCTACAATCTTGTATTTTCACATGGTTCATAATATTTTACCACTGGTATTAGTCTACTTTTGGTGCATTCCTTTTAGGAAAATATGTTTACATATACTTATTTGGCACTCTGGTGCTACTTTGGTTTTCTGTATTAACCCCCATTGTGAATACACAAAGTTTTAGGGCACCTTCTGTATTCCACAATATTAATGTTTCATGAATATTTTTGGTGCGTTACACTGACTCTTCTATATTAGTCCCTGTTTTGGAATGAAGAAAGTCTCAGGGCATTTGTTGTATCTCACATTATCATTGTCTCATGAATATTCATGACTTCTGTTTGCCTATTGGTTTGCTTTATGTAGATATTACATATGTTAACAGGGCATTTTTTGTTTGTCCTACACTGAAGAAGGCAATCCATGCCGAAACCGGTCTGTTAATAAAGGACTGATCTACTTCTACATCTGTGTCTGCTCTTGCTGGTCTACTTTTGTTTTTCATTTATATGGTTTGGACCGTGCATTCCCCCGTGCATAGGACTTTGTTTGGTATGGCCCAAGAAAATCATAGCCCATACTTAGGCTTATTGGAGACATTTACTATTCAACCAAATACTTTACTCATTGTGGACATTAATTATCCCTCTATAAACTGGGAATCCTACATGACTCCAAATTTGTAGGCACAGAGATTACTAGACTTTGTAAACACAAACACTCTGGATCACTTAGAGCTACTTTAGTTACAAATATATTGGAAATGGTACTCACAAATATAGAAGAGTGCTGCATACCCCCCCCCCCACCACCACCACCACTGCTGTGTCCTCTATAGTAAGGTAAGACCACAACACAGTCTCCTTCAAACTAAGAACTGATTCTGTAATCCCAGAAAACCCTGTAACATTTAGAAACTACTCCAAGGCAAACTGCCTTTTATTAAATGATAACCTGTAAAAAAATGCAAGTGCCTCTAAACCCAGATAACACAGCAGCCTATGCAGAATTATTTACAAACACTCTGTACATCTGTGTCAGTGACTGGAAACAGGCTACTGTGCCTAACAGAAATAATCCCAAAAAGTAACTCAAAAAAACAAATCACAGTTGGTAGAATCCAAAGTTAAACAGGTTGTACAACAAAAGAAAAAAGTCATAGCTTAAATTATAAAGAGTAAACCAAAAAAACATTGAAACTATCTCATCAAACTGAATAGACAACTAAGAAGACTAAATAAGTCCAGCAAAGCAAATTTTGAGATAAAAATATCATCCCTTGCTAAGGACAATCCTAAGGCCTTTACAACTATGTCTGAAACCTCAAAGGCAGTACACAACAGTCTGTCAAACTGTGGGTAAATGGGGCTATATTCACACAACTAGGATATATAGCAAACTTTCTTGCTAACAAAGGCATCTCCAACTTTATCCCCCTCTCATCCTCAGCTTCCCCCAGGAAATCCCATCTAACATAATCTCTCCAACTATCAATAAGGAGGAGTTTCTAGATGCATTCTCTAAGGCCAGGAATACATCCCAGGATGCCTCCTAAATAGCCTGAAATATGACCTATCATTGTCAATGGTGTCACTATTCAACTATACCTCTACACAGGCTTTATGCCAGTGAATGGAAGACTTCAATAGTCATCCCTCTGCACATGGACAGACCATCAATGGATCCCAGGAATTACAGAGCCATTAATCTGACTTGTCTCAGATGAAAAGCCATGAAAAAATTGTCATTAAAATTATTAGCAATGACATAGGAAACCTTCAAACACTGGACCCAACCCAATCTGGTTTCATCAAAGGCACATCATACCTAGTGAACCTGGAGGAATTCCTTGAGAGGGTCACAAAGGCAATAGATGAGGGTTAAGCAAATATATTGCCTACCTCGATCTAGCTACACCATTTGATACAATACCTCTCTCGAGCATTGCAAAGAAACTCAAGGAATCAGGCATAAGTCCCTATATAACTTACTGGACAGGCAGCTGGCTCAAAGATAGGACTCAGGAAGTTAGGAATGGAGAGACCACCTCCACAAACGGTCTTATCACTAGGGGAGTCACACAGTAATCTGTGCTGTCTACTGTACTCTTTGGAATCTATTTTTCAGAAGTCAAGGCGAATGTCAAGGGTCTCTGGCTTACCAAGTTTGCAGATGATTGCAAGCTAGGAGGAATCATAGAAACCCCACAAGATACTGTTATCTTACAGGAAGAGCTAGCACACACAAAGGACTAGTGTAAAATGCACTGCATAAAACTCATTGCCAAGAAATATATAATAGTACCTTTGGAAAGTCAGCCAACTGGAGGAAACTACCTTACTGATAAAACACCCCTAAAAGTAGATAAAGTAGTCAGAGATTTGGGGATTCATGTAACTAATAACCTGAGACAAAGAACTCTTGAGATGACACCATGGCATGAGCTGAAAACACTTTAACCAATCATACTCTTACATTAATTGACTATTTTAAACAAGCATGCAAAAACATTGCCATTTTTCAAAGACAAATGCATCATGATTATGATGCATTTGTCTTTGAAAAATAGCAATGTTTTTGCATGCAACTTTAAAATAGTAAATTAATGTAAGAGTATGATTGGTTAAAGGTAAATTGATTAATTGAGTTTATATATTTAAATAGATGCTATACCAAATGTGTATTATGTGTGATGAGGCATTCTAGTTTGAACGCGAAAGCACTTAATCGGTATACTGCTTTTATATTTTATTGAATTAAAGTGTTTTCAGCACACACCATGGTGTCATTGAGGTGCTTTGTCCTTTGGCTCCTTTGTTTTTTTTCTTGGCTAAATAGTAACCTGGCTTTTGACTAACGTGTGTAAGGTTGTAAAAAAAAAATAATTCTATGACACACAGCTTATAAGTAAGGGCATGCCATCTAGGTCCAGAGAAGTCATCATGTCATTGTACTCAGCCATCATCAGACACATCACTGAGTATAATTCCCCCTTCTGTATTTAACTAACTGGGCACATACAACAACTGGAACATCCACAGAGGTTTCTCATCAAAACAATATAAGACATAAACACAACATCCTATGCAGATAACTTCAGTACCCTATCTCTAAACTCTGTTTCTTATAGACTGCTGATAAGCAGTTTATGCCTGGCATGCATGGCATCCTTGGATCCCATTCTGATGGATCTTTTGTGTGCCTTCAAAATGAGCATTACCATAAACACTAGAGCTAGGGATTTAAACTTTGCTTGCAACTTAAATAGTGCATGTTTAATGGACAGGTACATATCGCAGAGAATCCCCATTCTCTGGAGTAGCCTTCCCATTCACATCAAGCAGAGCCCTTCCCTAACCCTGCTAAAGCACAATCTGGACCAATGGATTGGAAATTGGAAATTGACATCTGGATTGCCACCTATGCCTCTGATGGACACAAACAGTTGTTAAATCATGCCATAACTAACATACAATGCTTAAAATAACCCCTAAGGAACATTAATTCATAGGATCAATATGACTTGCATGGCCATTAGCCTAGTATACAGATGAATTCTTATCAAAGTGGTTAGAAAGCAAACATTATTTATTTATTTATGTATTTATTTATTTATTCCCCATTTGTAAATCGGGTTAGTCCAACTGGGTAAGAAATTACCCATTTTCAATGGAGAAACAACAAAACAACCACCACAGTCCACCAAGCGCAAATAAATCCAATCCTGAGAGTGCGTAGAAGGTACTTTAATCAACGATACACAGCAAACAATATAACGCTCATACAACGTTTTCGTCTTCAACTTTGTCAATACACACACATATCAATATTGAACCTGTGTATATATCCCAAAACTCCCTCCAAATCAAAGTTAATTATCCAATAGGAATGTTTCAGTAGTCTAAAGATCAATAGAAAGCAAGTGAATGTTCATTAACTAATCAAAAAGGTTAGTAACTAGTGTTTGTGCATACAAGTTTCATTTTACTACCTGTTAAAATACATAATAAATATATAAATTCCTTAAACAATCATATAAAAATACATGAAACTAAACCATAAAAAATACATTTTTCATTGATGTGAACATGTGTAATGTATTAAATAACAGCAGCAAAATAGCACCATCTAGTGGAAACCATAAAATAACCAAATTCTTGTGAGAAGAAATTGAATTAATAAGACATTGTGTGTTATAAAATATTTAAAATGATTAAAAAATATTTAAAAATGTGAAAAATACTGTAAGGAATGTGTAATAAGTTAAATATTGCATGAATGATGACATTAATAAAATTTAAAAATATAAAACCAAGAAAATAAACTTTAAAACACTAACTAAAGTTTTGCAGCCCTTAGTTTTAGTGCAGGTGCAATTGAGAGCATTTCATTAAGCCCAGGACTTCTCCCAGCATCTAAAACCACTTGCCAGTACAGCTCTCTGTACTCAATTTGAGTTTCCCACATGCCACCTCTTGGGTTCATAGGTACAACCTCTAAGACAAAGAATTCGAAGTTCTGAGACCCACATTTTACCGAGTGTTTATATAGTGCGTTCGTGTCATTTTTAACCCTAATATCATATAAGTGTTCATAAATTCTTTGTCTGGGTTTCCTCTCACTTTTACCTATATAAAAAGACCCACATTTTTTACAGGTTGCAATGTAAATGATACCTTTTGTTTCACAATTTGCAAAGGTATCCAAAAACAATTTCCTTTTTCTGGCTTCCAAAAATATATGGTCACTGCGTGTTAAATATGTACAATATTTACACCTGCCACATTTGAACAAACCTTTCTTTGTGGTTCTGTTCAACATGTCCCCACCTTTGGTTGCAAAGATATTGATACATATACGTAGATATTGTACATATTTAACATGCAGTGACCATATATTTTTGGAAGCCAGAAAAAGGAAATTGTTTTTGGATACCTTTGCAAATTGTGAAACAAAAGGTATCATTTACATTGCAACCTGTAAAAAATGTGGGTCTTTTTATATAGGTAAAGGTGAGAGGAAACTCAGACAAAGAATTTATGAACACTTATATGATATTAGGGTTAAAAATGACACGAACGCACTATATAAACACTCGGTAAAATGTGGGTCTCAGAACTTCGAATTCTGTCTTAGAGGTTGTACCTATGAACCCAAGAGGTGGCATGTGGGAAACTCAAATTGAGTACAGAGAGTTGTACTGGCAAGTGGTTTTGGATGCTGGTAGAAGTCCTGGGCTTAATGAAATGGTCTCAATTGCACCTGTACTAAAATTAAGGGCTGCAAAACTTTAGCTAGTGGTTTAAAGTTTATTTTCTTTGTTTCTATATTATTAAATTTTATTAATGTCATCATTCATGTAATGTTCAACTTATGATACATTCCTCACAGTATTTTTTACATTTTTAAATATTTTTTAATCATTTTAAATATTTTATAACACACAATGTCTTATTAATTCAATTTCTTCTCACAAGAATTTGGTTATTTTATGGTCTCCACTAGATGGTGCTATTTTGCTTCTGTTATTTATTACATTATACATGTTTATATCAATGAAAAATGTATTTTTTATGGTTTAGTTAAATGTATTTTATATGACTGTTTAAGGAATTTATATATTTATTATGCATTTTAACAGGTAGTAAAATGAAACTTGTATGCACAAACACCAGTTACCAACTTTTTTGATTAGTTAGTGAATATTTACTTGCTATCTATTGATCTTTAGACTACTGAAGCATTCCTATTGGATAATTAACTTTGATTTGGAGGGAGTTTTAGGATATATATAGGTTTAGTATTTATATGTGTGTGTATTGACAAAGTTGAAGACGAAAACGTTGTATGAGCGTTATATTGTTTGCTGTGTATCGTTGATTAAAGTACCTTCTACGCACTCTCTGGATTGGATTTATTTGCGCTTGGTGGACTGTGGTGGTTGTTTTGTTGTTTCTTTGTACTTTGGGCGCCACTTGCTTTTACACTTTTTACTATTTTCAATGGAGACCCGAGGGGAAAAGCCCCGAACAAAACATACAAATACATACAAATAGAGACAAGTTAACAATATAAAGAGCAAAACAAACATATGGATACAATTGATAAGAAAAATAAATGTAATCCAAGGAATAGTACATAGCTATATACAAGGTCAGAAGAAGGAAAGTGCAAAAGAAGATAGGAGTAGAGGAGGAATGAAGTGATCTAGAGGAAGGAGAAAAAAAGAAGAGCAGTAGGATAAAGTAAATTATATAAAGAGGGAGGGTATAGAAAGAAGAGCAGTAGGATAAAGTAAATTATATAAAGAGGGAGGGTATAGAAAGAAGAGTAGATTGGATAAAGTAAGATAAGAAAGAGGAAAAAGGTCTTAAAGATAAGTCTAGTGAAGAAATGGGAATATGGAAAGTGAGGAGTTAAGTAGGATAGTTACAGGTACATATAGAGTTGTTTTGGAGGTACAAAATAAGGTCATGTTTGAAGTTAGGAAGAGAGGTATGACTTCTAACATGGAGTGGAAGATTATTCCAAATAAGGGAGATGGAGTGTTTATAAAGTATTTTACCTATGTTAATACTGGGTTTATAGACTTGTAGAAAGAGTTTATCAGAGCTGTGCAGGGATCGGGGAGGGATGTACCAGGAGATCAGGTAGGACAGAGATGGACAGTCAGAGTTAGACTTGAGCAAGGTGTTTTAATACATATGGGCTCATTTTCAAGAAATACAGTTAATGAATGATTAAAACTGATACCTTGTGGTTATGTTACACCTAAGTTGAATGTGACACACCATATTGCTTTTGTAACTCATTCATGTCTGTTACTGTTTAATTGCACATTAATATTTTTGAAACCATAACTCCATATTCTATACAACTGTGTATTAATCACTGACACCACAGAAGATGTCATAGCACAGTTGTTAGGAGGCACACACTAATAGCGGTAACCTGAAAGTATATTTGAATGGATACGTTTTTCCATAAAATGAAGTATGACAGATCAGAATCCTGTAATTTAAATGCCCACCGTATACTGAGTTAACCACATTATACATATTAAGTAAGCCACTGTCATACTATTATTAATGTCTGACACATGAGCAGTATTTGCAATTAACATATTTGAACTCCTGCCTACATAAGTCCACATTACCCAGAAATATCCATAAACCTCTGATGTAACACCACAGCTGTTACTAAGCACACTGTATAAGATATACTGTAAATTGAGCAGCATGTTTGAATAGATATGTTTTCCTTTTTCAAAAAGGGGGTTTGAGGGATCAAAAACATGTAGCAATGCAACTGTTACCACTAGGTGGAGGTATCCACATCACTTCTGTTGATTAAGCCAGTGCTGCCTTTCTCTATTTTATTGCACACTCATGCTAGGTACACGTCGGTTAAGTTGAGCACCTGCCTATTTAAGTACATACTCCATAGAACAGTAAACTGCTGATGTCAGAAAAGAAGTCATATTCAAGGTGAAGGAAAGCACACACCTAAAAGGATGAGTTGAGCAATGTGCTAGACTGGTTATGTATTCTCCAAAAGTGGGTTTAAGAGTCAAAATACTGTAGCTATGTAAGCTTACCACAAGGCTGAATTATAAACATCACACCTGTTGATTACACCAGTTTTGTCTGTCATATTCTGTTACATAACCACAATAGTTAAACAATGTAGAAATCAAACACCTGCATATGTAAGTATACTTTCTATACAACTGCAATTTAACTGCTGACATGACAGAGGAAGTCCTATAACAAGTGACAGCCAGCACATATTTGAAGGGGCTGCCTGATCAGTGCATTGAAATGCATATGTTTTACCTAAAAGGGAGTACAAGAGTTGGAGTATCCCTTTCCTTGTGTTAATGGTACTACTAAGTAGAATTCGACACATCATTTCTGTTGGATAAGATACTCTTTCCAGTCAATGTTTTCAGACACCCTGGTACTAGGTAAACATTGCTGGATTTGGACAAGTGCTTAAGTCCTCACTTTACACAATTGAGTATTAACTGCGGACACCACAGTAGAAGTCTTATTATAGGTGTCAGACAGCACATACGTATATTTTACATGACACATGTTTATGAGAATGGCAATGTGTTCTGACAGTCAACATCAAAATGTTGAGCACAACTCACAACCTACTGTAACAATAAGTCAAGCATTACATAATTCACATTAATCTGTTGTGGTAAGAAATACTATATATGTGTGCCACTGTAAGGGATGTTGAACAGCTATATGTTAGGTAACAGTGAGAGATGTCAAGCTCATTTGTATGACTGGTGGAAAATCATTAGCACATATATAATATATAATTTCAGCTTTTTAGCACAGGACAGGAATTAGAAGTGGCTTTGCAACTCAGTGCTAAGGTTCATACAGTTGATGAGTACAGACATAGACAATTCTGTTGCTAAGACATTTCTGGCCATGTGTGGTATGTGAGTCTAGGTTTTGTCATGATTAAAACTGTGAAATGGGGATTCAGGACAGTGTTGAAAATAGCGAGCAAGCAAAGGGTAGAATACTGGTTGATTAATTAAGGAATGAATTGGGTGGTAGTGGGAAAGTAACATAGCTATCCACTTCTTCACAAGGATAAACTGTATAATAAGGAAAATTGTTGCAAATCTGCATGCAATTCATGACTTGAACACCTGCCAAGAAATCATGTATAACATTATGCAAACCTGTGCCTTACCTGAGCAGACCCCAGAAGAAGTCACATTTCTGTTCATAGAAATCATGCATGTGAAGGGACAATGAAAAGAGAATGAAGGAAGGGACAGTGTGTGGGTCAGACATCACAATAAAACAGACTCAGAAGGAAAAAAAAACACAAGCAAATATTCCAAAATAGGAATCCAGGCACCTCAAAGCTGGAAGTAATCCAATAATCAGTGGTGCTGCGGTAGCATTGTCGCCTCACAGCAAGATGTTGTCCCATTCGATTCTCAGCTAGAGCGTCTTCTGTGTGGAGGCATACGTGAATGGGCATGCCTTCGTTGAAGGTTGTGCATCAGGGCTAGTAACTTGGCATGTAAAAATCCTCTACCAAACATTAGCGGACCGGAGTTCCACTGTGGCAATCCCTAACCGGGATAAGACGAAAGACACAACATAGTTTAAAACCTTTTAATATGAGCGCTTTAGTTTACATAAATAAAATGAACTTCTTCAGACAAATAAAAGGCATTCAAAAGAACATTTAAATACATTTCCTGATTCATAACATCACAAACCCACCCTAAAAAGTCATGTGATCAAATAATTCACGATTCATTCACAAACATATTATTATTCTTGTTTGATGTAACAAAAAAAAAAAATATATATATATATATATATATATATATATATGTGTGTGTGTGTGTGTGTGTGTGTGTGTGTGTGTGTAAATATGTTAATATATTAACATATAAACTGGAATAAACACCATAAATGTTGGTGTTCTTATTCCTTATTTATCTTAAAAAATTACTTTAATTTTAAGATACATTTCAAAGAGCAATAGTCATTTAGTCCAGGATATGAGTGTGGATTTAGCCTTAATTGCCACAAAAGCTCATGCTCCTCTAACCTCAAAGTCCATTGACCCCCCCCATCCCCCCCCTATAATTGGGTACTACTTGCTCAATTACTAAGTATTTAAACTGGTGACTTGGTTCATTTATTATGTGTCTAGCCAAAGCATTCATAGTATTTTGTTTAGTTATACTTGCGGTGGTGGTGCTGCGGTAGCATTGTCGCCTCATAGCAAGATGTTGTCCCATTTGATTCTCAGCTAGAGCATCTTCTGTGTGGAGGCATACGTGAATGGGGTGTGCCTTCGTTGAAGGTTGTGCGTCAGGGCTGGTAACCCAGAACGTAAAAATCCACAACCAATCATTAGCGGACCGGAGTTCCACTGTGGCAACCCCTAACTGGGAAAAGCCGAAAGACCCAAGCATTGATGTTCATAAATTCTTTGTTTAAAGAGTCTCTCTGTTTTCCCCACTTAGAAGCAGACACATGCCTGGCACTGTGCAAGGTAGACAACCCCTTTTGCGTTGCAGTCAAATCTCCCCTGCACCTCATACTGTTCATCCAGGACAGTAAATGTTGATGTTAACTGTATCAGTTTACAATTACCATGATGTCATCCAAAAAACTAGATGGATAACCCCGCTTAAGGAACATGTTTCTCAAGTTTTGACATTCATTGTCAAACTCCTGGTTTAGGGAATTCATCCTGGCAGCTCTCACGAGCTGGCCTTTCACCACTGCCCGCTATTGATGACATCCTTTCTACCATTTACATTCAATTTCAGTGAACATGAAATGGCCTATCTATATGTAAAATTGAACAAGGATAATGTAAATAATAGATATGTAGCCCACATACACAAAAAATCCACATACCCTAAAGATTTTCTTCACTTCACCAGTAACCATCCTGTACATCAAAACTTGAGAAACATGTTCCTTAAGAAGGGTTATCCATATATTTTTTTTGGATGACATCAAGGTTGAAGAGAAACGGAAGAGAAAGATGGGCCATTTTAAACCCATTTTGAATAAGAACATAATGGAATGTAATGGGGAGATGGTTAATACCATAACAGACATGAAACCTAGGATAGAAAATGAATTTAATGTTAGTTTTATAACAACTTTTTCTAAGGATGCAGGTGCCCTCAGGAACATCTTGATTAAAAACCGGGCCCTTAGAAATGTAGATGCTACCCTCAGGATCAAATTAATTGATAAACCTAAAGTTACATATAGAAGGGGGCCCAACATCAAATCTGTCCTGGAAAGGAATGTAAAACCTTATATACAACAAAGGTATGAATAAATGTGGTAGATGCCCCTACTGTAAATGTATACAGTTAACATCAACATTTACTGTCCTGGGTGAACAATATGAGGTGCAGGGGAGATTTGACTTCAACACAAAAGAGGTAGTCTACCTTGCACAGTGCCAGGCATGTGTCTGCTTCTATGGGGGGAAAACTGAGAGACTATTTAAACAAAGAATTTATGAACATCAATATAGTATAAATAAACAGAATACTATGAACGCTTTGGCTAGACACATAATGAATGATCCAAGTCACCAGTTTAAATACTTAGTAATTGAGCAAGTAGTATCCAATTATAGGGGGGGGGGGGTCCATGGACTTTGAGGTTAGAGGAGCATGAGCTTTTGTGGCAATTAAGGCTAAATGCACACTCATATCCTGAACTAAATGACTATTGCTCTTTGAAATGTATCTTAAAATTAAAGTCACTTTTAAGATAAGTAAGGAATAAGAACACCAAAATTGATGGTGTTTATTCCTGTTTATGTTAACATATTAATGTATCTGCACACACACACACACACACACACACACACACACACACACACACACACATATATATATATATATATATATATATATATATATATATATAAATATATATATATATATATTCTTTTTTTTGCATCAAACAAGAATAATAATATCTTTGTGAATGAATCGTGAATTTTTTGATCATATAACTTGATAATCACATGACTTTTTAGGGTGGGTTTGTGATGTCATGAATCAGGAAATGTATTTAAATGTTCTTTGAATGCCTTTTATTTGTCTGAAGAAGTTTATTTTATTTATGTGAATGAAAGTGCTCACATTAAAAGTTTTTTAAACTATAACTTGGATTATTGGATTACTTCCAGCTTTGAGGTGCCTGGATTCCTGTTTCAGACTTCACAATAGTAGTGATAACTGAAACATCCCATCAGGAGTACATTAAACCCTCCAGCCTGTTATAAGTATAATAATGACTTCTTCTTCACAACATCAGTGGTGCTTTCTGTCATGCATCTGGGCTAAGCATTGTTGTGCAACAAACACCACGTGAATATGGACGAAGGCAAAATCCAATCAGTTTTTGTCATAGAATGGGAAGTGTTACTGTAATGGAAGTATGGGTAGATGTAACAGAAATAAAGATTTTTGTTTCAGGTCTGGCATTACATGTTGCATGTGAATCTATTTTTGATTAAATGAAAGGTGTGGAATAGGGTTGATAGGACAATGGTGAAAATATGGAGCAAGCAGAGGCTAGGACACTGGGGGAATAATTGAGGAATGTGCAGGATGATGGGTGGAGAGCACCATAGCTATCCAATTCTTCACAAGTCAAGACCGTATTTTTAAAGACATTTGGGAAATCTGGGTAGTCACATCATAAAGCATGTGTGACAACAACTAAATAATGTTGTAAGACCAACTGGACCAAATCAAGTGTGTTGCACACATATATGCCAAGTAGAGAGCAATGTATAGGGCATATTTTTGTGGGAGAGGTACCTTTTTAATTTTTTCTGAGAGCAGGATGCTGAGGAAGGTATTTATGAATAAGAAGAATGGGTATGTATTGTAGGTTAGGTAGCAGATGCAGACATAAAAGACAAATAGCTCAGTTGGGTATGATGATGTACTCAAGAGGTTGTGGGACAGCATGCTTTGAGATATGTATCAGACTTCAGAGGTGCAACCCCATCCAGCTTGAATACAATGGGAATCTCATCCTCACACCCATAACTGTCATCACTCTCTCCTGTCCCAGACAACCAGGGGTAGTACCAGATGGGGCAGTGATTTGATGATTCACTCAGGGTTCCTTTCCATCTAACTGATGCAGAGACCAAAGACCCTCTCCATGATAACCTCCACCAACTCTATCAGCTTTTGTTAGGTGACATAATGCCATCTCCTCTGACACTACTCCTAGTGGGCACCACAGCATCAGCTCTAATGTAGAGCAACCTGATGCAGGTACTGCATGTAGTGCAGTGTTATGGATACAACTCTGCAAGGTTGCAGCACAGAAGTGCTGAAGGCCTGTTCTGTCTGTGGTGATGCCAACACAGATACTGTGGAGGAATGGTGGCATGAACAACTGTGGCCATTTATAAAAGTGTGACTATATGAAAGCTGGTTTATACTTACATCATTAAACATATATGTGGACTTAGTAAATTGTATTCTAATTACTGATTGCAAAATAATAAGTATTAAGTCATGCAGAGTAATTTCCATTGACTGGATTTGAACCTACAGACATCTATGTTTACTTAACCACTGACTAATGCAATGTTGCTAGAGCTAATTGTACAGATATGTACAATTTCTATATGTAGATTATGTGTAGTCATGTATCACTGTGTCAGTCAGCTATGGACCGATGTCCAGATAATTGATAACTTATTTGTAAAATCAGTGTTATTATGAGATGGCAATCTGTCCTATCTGACCTTATACTTGCCCTATGCCTTTTTGAGGCATTGAAGTCTCTCTCTTGATGTACCTCCCCATTTCCTTCAAACTCTGCAGAAGCTAGATATAAAACAGAAAAAAACTAATTATCACCTGTTTGTTTTGCAACGTCATGGTAGTGTATTCCCTAGACATGGGCCAATATACTTAAAAAACTGGGGTGTGTCATGTCTCGCATAAAATTCCTCTCAACAGCTAAACAGGACAACTTTTCTCCTCTTTAAGTAACTATAATGATGATGGCATTGTTCACCCATGCATGGAATGCAAGCTGCATGGGTGACAGCCTTGGCTAATATATTCCAAGACTCAGACTAGTCCTGTGACCCAGTATGGACACCCTTCAGAAGTCTTCAGCTGTAATGTTTAATACGGTGTCCTACAAAGATCTGTGACTCCTCCTACCATCTCGCCTGTTCTCTAAATGGAACACTATCCTCACCATTGCCCCCCATGTCTTCTCAAAGATCTCATGAAAAGTGGGAGTGATTGGCACCCAAATCAGGTCTCCCATGCACCCATCTGTGGGCTGCAGCAGACAAGCTAGAGAACTTGATTTGCATGACAGAAAGAACAGAAATGTCCTAGAACTAAACATATGTATTATTTTTTTTCAGTCTCCATATTAAGTGACAAACATGGCAATAAGAATTGGCCATGCGTACGTGTGTATATTTTAACTTATAAATTGTCATCTCTAGGCATGTACTCTGGAATGGTTTATCAGATTCATAACATGCACAGTGTGCTACACAAATATGACATCATCTTCATGATATTGTTATTATTCAGTATTGTCCACATGTATGCATTGTTTCATTAGTACGCTGTGCCCTAGTGCCACACAAAAATGTATAAAGTGTGAGTGATACCATCTTAGAATTTAATCCATGGCAAAAATGATCATGACGTTTTGATCTCAGTGTATTAACTGTTAATGCCACAGGGGAGCTAACATCTCCAGACTGTGAGATTAGAAGTACGATTTGTACATGAGTGGACATATGCCTACTCCTGACAACCCTGTAACCATTGCATTCTACAGTGTTCCTTCACTGAAGTTATAACTTGAGGAAAATATGTTTTTCTATGGAAATATTGCTCATTGCTTTCACTTTTGTAATATCTTGAGTGCTATTTGAAACCGCTGAAGCCAAGCTTAGTTGGAAGGCCAGTGGCAAAGTCTTTTGCATTTGTAAATTATTTGTTGAGTTTTTACAATGGTACAGGAAGTGCTGGATGTCTACAGTCATTCCTGAATATTGGCAGAGGTCCTTGTCAATTGTCACAAGAACAATAAGAAGCAATCCAAATTCCTGACTTTTAAAAGACAGCATTATGCATTTATGGGAAAAAAATATTGAGGAAAGAGCCATACAGATAATACAGGAAATAATATTATCACCAGCATATTCCAGTTTGATGTACACTTGGTCATTATAGATATATGCCACTGGCACAGTGCTCAAGCATGATTTTAAAGCTGTGTTGCCATGCACTTCATGAACATCAATTCATTATCTTTCTACTGTTCTTATTGGTATATCACATGCACTGTTTATTCCACAGCATTCACACAGAAATGAGTTACTACTATAATTAGAGATATGAACAATGCAGGTGACACAGGTCACATTATCAGGTTTATCAGGCACAGAACATAATAATATTGTAATATTTATATTATACATCCTATATGTGGTTCAGCTTAAAGTATAGAAAACAAAGACCACATATATTATTTCACATAAAAGAAAACTATCCTTAATGTGGATTCAAACCCCAAACTGCTTATGCTGTTATTCAGGACATACTTCATCAACATGTGGATTCATTCTGGAAATTACAAATCAGTTGTCATCTTCCACATTCAGTAATGCCCACAAAGCTGAGTAAGGTGCATAGCCTCTAGACTAATTTGCACAACTGATGGCCAAGTCTTTGTGTATTCAAAATTAAATTTTGAGATTTTGCCATTGAATGGGAACTGTCATTCCCTGCAGGGTAATGATGAAGGGCACCAATATGGAATGTCAACTGTCACACAAAGAATAAAGTCAAAAAAGTGTTATTTTTATGTGATGACTTCTCAACTACATGTGTTTATACAAATAAAATGTGTATAGTCCTAATCGCTATTTTTACATATATATATATATATATATATATAGGACTTTCACAAGATTTGAATACTGCATCTATGACATGACAATGACACATTGATATAATTAACACGTTGTTCCATTTTAATGAAAAGGAGAATGTGAAGCAGTTGTGATTTAGCATTTTATTTCTTGCATTTATATTTATTCAGCATTATAGCCACATTATCAGACTGTTGTAATTTTTCCTGTCACAGTACCGTTGTGTAACTCTGGTCATTAGAGAAGTGAAGAAGCTAAAGGATGAGAGGTTACAACTGTCTGTATGGCAAGAGTTTCTGATAGCAGCTGTATATTACTTAGGGTCATAGGTTAATAGGTTAAGTATTAGGCTAGCTCCCTTTGCAGGCCATTTTAAGCCTAACCAAATTCCCTTTATGTGTTCAAAATAAGCTATCCCATTTGGTTATAGATTGAACTTTCCCATCCATGATCGATAATTATACATAACCTCTAATGAGAATAATTGGAATTATACCATAGATAATTTGAGGGGACCCATGCATGGGAAAACACATTTAGGAGCTGCTTATGTCTTTTAGTAGTACAGAAGGGCAGTCCTGGGGTAAATTTTCTCATTCCCAACCTTAGGTCTAAGTTATGTGGAACATGGACTGGGATGAACTTTGTTTTATGTGGATGGGGAGTTTGTCCCACAACAGCAGTATCCTCTGTGAGGTATACCTGTCCCTTCAATCCATTCTGCTGATGTTTCAAAAGAGGTTTTGATCTCTGGAGTGAGTTTTTCTGAACTCATTTGACTTGCTGATTAGCATTAAATCCATCATTAATGGGTTAGAGGATGTCTTGTATACCAAGCACAGGTCTTCTCCTAGCAGTCTATTCTGAATATAGTGACAGAGCTTTGAGTCAGTCCATGTAGGATATGTTGCTTAGGCCTTGTATCCTTTTAGTAAGGTATCTCTGTGGGCATTCTAGTTTTTGCAGTCTGATATAGCAAATCAAAAGCAAGCAAATCTAAAGCTGTTACTGCTAAAAGCTAGGAGTCTAAACAAGAAAGTCCAGTCTATAGAAGCTCTCTTGACCCTAAAAAATGTTGACATCTGTTTGGTCACTGAGACATGGTTCAAAGCTACAGAGAGCACATTGATACTGCAAGGTTACAGTGCCTTCCACATATTTAGACCAGCTACTACACAGACAGGGACTAAAGGTGGAGGTGTCTCAATTTACATCAGAAAATAAATACACTTCAAGGCTGTTCAAACAGGACAATGCACTTGAACTTGAACTAGGCAAAATTCAATACCATTTCCTTGCAAGCTATATGTCACCATCTATGACCCAGGAAACACGTACCATCTAGTAAATCTTATTGGAAGCACTCACCATCCAACCCAATACTATATTCATGGGTGACTTTGATTACCCCACTATTAACTAAGAATCATATATGACACCAAATGTACATGCAGAGAGATTTCTGGATTTTGTAAACACAAACTCCCTGGACAAGACTGTCAATACACCAACCGGGGGTGCAACCATACCGAATCTGGTCCTCACTAATATGGGAGAGTGCTGCACAACCCTAGTGTAATGTCTTCTCTAGTAAGGTTCAGACCACAAAATTGTCTCCTTTGAAGTAAAAATAAAACCTGGAACCCCTGCTAACCATAGAATATTCAAGAACTATTCTACGGCTAACTTCCTACTATTAAGCGATAACCTGGCAACATTTCAAGTCTGTGTAAACATTGAGAACACTGCTGCCTATGCAGAACTGTTCACAGAAACCCTATACAAGCATAGCTGCATAAAGACACCAGTAACCATCAGGAAGAAGTACAGGACTAACTCAAAAAATAGGCCAATCTGGTGGAATCACAACATCAATACACTATATAACTGAAGGAAAAAAATTATGGCAAAAGATCCTGTAGGGTAAATGCACTCTCATCAAACAAAACAGACAATGCAGAGGAAAAATAAAGTCTACCAAAGCCAAACTTGAGATACAGTTGATCTCCTAGGCCAAGGTCAACCACAAGACATTCTTTAGCTATGTCCACAACCTTAAAGGCAATACACAGTTGTGTGCAGAGCTCATTGTAAATAGAGCCATCTATATTAAGCCAGAAGATATAATAAACCTAGTGTCCAACAAATTCATCTCCCGCTTTACCCCTCTCTCCTCATCAGCCTTACCCCAGCAAATACCATCAAATATAACTCCCCCTGCTATCATTATGGAACAGTCATTAATGCTGTCTCTAAAGCCAAGAATACTGTGACAATGGGCCAAGACGAAATCCCAGGATGCCTTTTAAATAGCATAAAACATGAGCTATCAGGACTTCTGGAATTGTTATTTAACTGTAGTCTCAAACAGGCTTTGTGCCTTGTGAATGGAGAACAGCAACAGTTAACCCTCTGCACAAAGGTGGGCCATCTACAGATACTGGAAACTACAGACCATAAGTCCCAGTAGTCCCATATGCAAAACCATGGAAAGAATTATCATCAAAATAATCAATGACATAGGGAGTCTCCAGACACTGGACCTAGCCTAATTTGGTTTCATCAAAGGCAGATGATAACTACTCAATCTGGTGGACTTCGTTGAAAAGGTCACCAAAGAAATTGATGAAGCCAAAATGGTTCATACAGCCTACATTTGACCTGGTCAAAGCATTTGATACAATACCCCATTCAAGCAGTATTGACAAATTAAGAGGTTAGGTACAAGCCCTCATCTCACCTGGTGGATAACCAGATGGCTCACTGACAAGACCCAGGAAGTTAGAATTGGGGATTCCACCTCTACAAAGATGCCAGTCACAAGCAGATCAGTCCTGGAACTACTCCTTTTTGACATTTACTTCTCTGAAGTCAAGGCCAATGTCACTGGCTTCTGGCTGAGTAAATTTGCAGATGATTGGAAATTAAGAGCTGCCATTAAATCGCCCACCGTTACATATGTTCTCCAGGATAAGCTGACACAGATATACAGCTTGTGTCAGAGCCATAGCCTAAAACTAAATGGCAAGAAATGCATAATAGTATCCTTCAGGAAGTGACTCACCCCTGGTAACTATCATATTGACAACACACCCCCTAAGAGTTGACACAGTAGTCAGAGACTTGGGTACACACATAGACAGTAATCTAGCCTTTGACCATCACATGTCTACCATAGTGAGAAAATCATTCTATGTTGCGCAACTTATAAACAAAGGTATGGTATCTAGTTTCAAGGAAGTCATTGTTCCACTGTAATTGGCATTCATCAGACCTATCATTGAGTACAATGCCCCCTTTGGCACATACTGCCCAGGCATATTCAACAATTGGAAGACCCACAGAGTTTCTTCACTAAAAGAATACAGGTCTTAAGTAGCATGTTCTATGCAGACCACCTCAAGGTCCTGTCCCTGTAGTCTCTCTTCTACAGGCTGTTGGTTGAGGGGAGATATATGCCTGACATACAACTCATTGTCAGACCCCAATCTGATGGACCTCCTGCATATTTGCAAAACAAACATCACCATAATTACTAGTTCTAAAGACTTAAACCTTGCCTGTGATATAAATAGGACATGTTGGAGAGACAGGTATGTATCCCAAAGACTATTCTTTCTCTGAAACAGGCTCCCCATCCATGTGAAGCACAGTTGCCCCCAAAGCCAATTCAAGTGTAACTTCGACAATCAGATGGGGAAAAGGAAATCCATCCCTGGTTTGGCATTTATGTCTGTAATGCACACAGGTAGCCTGTAAATGTTTCATCTCCCAGGCCCCTGCTTGTAAATGTTTCACATCCCAAGCCGCAGTTTACACTTATCAAGGGTACCAAAACTTATCGGAGATTTGGGATGCATGGCTAAACTTAAAAGGGCCCTTCAAGTTGTTAATCTGGTAAACACATATGGACCTATGTGCCTGGACAGATACTTGTCAAAGGGGGTATTATATTCAGTAATTGGCCTAATGAGAGCTAAGTAAAGGGGACAAGGACATACCTAGATCTAGACCCAATATCTTTGTATACAAGCTATGCAATATAGAAGGACTTTCTTATAATAGGCATTTGTTGGTCAAACGTTAGGTCATTGTCCACATAAGTTCCCAAGATTGCACTTTTTGGACTTGGTCTTGTGTCGTAGATGGATATGTATAATCCATCATATGCTGAGATTCCAAAGTTTAACTTGTCTAAACCTCAAAGACCCCCAAAACACAGCATAGACACAAAGCACACTCACTATATTAAGCCTACTTCCTCACATAGTGCAAAGAGTTCCAAAGTCACTGATGCTGAGCCCATAAGGCAGACATTGACCCAACCAAATATTATTGTTATAAATGACTCCATTATAAGACATACAGATGTGCCTGTTACAATGCTGACCAAGGAAAGAGTGCACTCAAGTCCTTGAACAACAAGAACCAGTATGACTGTCATAGTTCATGCTGTTGTTAATAACTTGACTTATACCCCCTAGACAATATGAAGAGAGTGAGATGACGGAGATTTCAGACTATGTGTCCAAATCAAGTATGAGCCTAGCACTGAGCAGCATTCTACCTTCTCCGATGATGATCTCACAATATGAGCAAAAAATAATTGACCTCAATAATTGACGTAGTTTTTGGTGTCATTCAAAGGGGGTCCAATCTTTGTCAGCTTTGGGGGGATATGATCAATAGAACATGCAGCTTCACCAAGGATGGCCTGCATCTGTCCCCTCTAGGGTTTCAAGTATTGGCAAAGACATTGTCCACCCACATATTGTCTTTTTTTTGGTAATGCCAACATGATAAACCTACTCATGTAATGAAACAAGCAAAGGAAAATATGAAGGTGTTACTGGTCAAATGCCAGGATGCTGAACATGAAACTCCACTATCTAAAAATACCCTCACCCTGGAAGACACTGTCATCTGGGTAGTAAATGAGACATGGTTTACAATAGCAGAGAGTACTTCAGGCAGGAAGGGCTCTAACACCTTCAACATGTTTAGAACAGCTACTATGCAGGAGGGGAAAAAGGGTGGATGTGTATCAGTCTACATCCAGAAGAGAATCACATCAAGGCTGGTAAAGCAGCATGAGGAACTAGAGCTTCTTCATGTCCAAGTAACCATCAGGGAGGGCCTGTACCATATATTAGCTACCTACAGAACTCCATCTATGACAAAAGAAAACCATAATACTGATCTATATGAACTAGAATCACTCAGTATTAAACCCAATACCATTTTCCTAGGTGCTCTAAAATATCCAGCCATAGACTGGGAAACCCACACCGCCACGACTATGACACATGCACAGAGATTCTTGGACGTTGTCAATACAAATGCTCTAGAACAATTAGTCAGAGCTCCCACTAGGGGGAAATAACATCTTGGATCTTCTCTTTACAAATATAGCAGCATTTTGTTCCACCCCTTGCATATCTGCAACACTTGTTAGGTCTGACAATAATGCAGTCTTCTTTGAAATAAAACTGAAACCACAGAGATTCTTTCCACTCAAGGTTCCTTTAGAAATTTCTTTAAGACATATTACCTACTCCAAAGTGATACATTAGCAAGCTTCAAATTTCCACCAAACCTAGCTACTGCTATTGAATACATAGAAATGTACAGCACCACACAATACCAGCATGTAAACAGCTGCATCAATGCAGCTTTTATGTCATTATGTTATCTTTGTACAAGGAATGTATTAAAGCTTACCATATATATGATTTCTTTACATTGTATATATGCTCTAGGTTTCAGCCTCTTTGTTATCAATCTTCATTCCATGTGTGAACAGGCACCACGCCTTCTTATAAACCATTAAAAAATGTGTATCAAGGTTCACTCCTAATCAGTAAATATAACTTAACCTTCTTTATAAGCCTTTTTTCCCTGACACCCCCTCTGTAAATGTGTGTCTCATGAGCAGGGAGGCTGAACAAAGAATCCCATGACCATAATGCAAATAAGGCACAATTGCAAGGCATTACCTCTATTAATCCACTTTCTTGTACTGCTTACACATGCTCACGTCATTGTGTAGGAAGTAACACCATGTTTACTTGCACAGCATATCAAGTAAATTGATGTTAATGAGTTGAGACTTAATTAACATATTCAGCAAGCATAGAAATATCAATTTATGCCACATAAGCAGGATGTGGGGCTATAGAACTTTCATCTTGCTAGGGAACACTGCTTTGTTTCCTAAGTGCAGCCAAACAAAGTGCTGAAAACACTCTTCCCCGGATTTACTAATCTTCCATGCAGGACTAGCTTAGTCCTGCACAGAAGCAGACATTTAGGAGCAGGATGGCAGTGCGCCATGCATATTAATGAAGGCACGCTGCCTGAGCTCCTAATCTTAAATGGAGCGTGTAAGAGTGCAGGGGACATGTCTGAGAGCAGAGCTCTCAGAATATACATGCCCCTGCAATGAAGAACAGTAAAAAGCCCTAAAAGAATGAGCTAGACTGCTCAATAGTGTCCACATACCCCCAGCAACATCTCCCCATGTGTACAAGAGCAATAGCAAACAGAAACAATATAAAGATCCGTTTTCTTTTTATGAAACAGATTCAATTTAACTGTAGGTTCATGGGTTTGCCCATCGCTTAGCTACGGTTAATGCAGCTTAAATGGCAGAAGAGGATAAAAAGGAAGATAAACACAAGTGAAGCAGTATAGCAATAGTGTAGTGGGCAGAGCATTTGCCTTAAGATCAGTCATTCCTGGTTCAAGTCCCACTGCAACACATTCCATTTTCCATGTCAATTCATGCTATTACCAATATTTTTAGTTGCATAACCTACTAAATACCATATATTTGTGAACTGGAGTACTGCATTAAATGCAGATGTGAGGTGTCAGTGTCATAATGTTGCAAAGTCCACAGATAATCACAGGAATCATGGATGCAAATGGAAGGTAAAATGTGTAAGGAATGATAACTCCATACACCTTCCAAATCCCCACCATCCCAAGAACCATTAGACATTACTGTATAAATGAGTGCAGTGGTAAACAGGAGTAAGCACTAGTAAGCAAGTGTAAGCACTATTAAGCAGTAGTAAGTGGGAGTAAGCATATGTAAGCACTAGTAAGCGGGTTTAACCTCATTTGCTCGAGGGTAAGCAATGCACACACAGGTTAAGCAAAATTGTAGTTCTCTGTAAGCATATTCAACCAAAGGTTAGCAATGCTTACCCTCATGCAAACCCACGCAAACCCGCTCACAACTGCATGAAAGTGCTCTAATTGCTCTGTATCCAACAGCAGCTGTTCTGCCCAGCAACAAAATAAACAGTCTTTGCAATGTTCGAACCCAGAACTCTACACACCATAGCCAAAGTGATTTACCACTAAGCCATGTCAGATTCATATAACCTTGATGTTTTCACAAACATATCATCCAGTCCAGTCATTCAACAGTACAGGAAATGTATTTCAACATGTAGCTGTATGTGTGTGTTTATATATATTAATATCTAAATAGATATAACATATCTATATCTATATATGTATATATATATATATATATATATATATATATATATATATATATATATATATATACATGCATATATACATGCATATGCCTACATCTATATGTATATATATATATATATATATATATATATATATATATATATATATATATATATATATATATATATATATATATATATATATATATATATATATATATATATATATATATATATATATATATATATATATATGTAAGCATAAATATATATCTATATAGGTATATACAGTCATACATCTATAGATATAAAAGGGAACATAACAAAAACATATATGTCCACATGCACCATTAATGGGGTTGAGAGGGCCCAAACAACATACGTCTTGTACGTATAGATATCCCCCCGCCACAGCCAAACACTTCTACCCTGCAATACAATACCAACTGTTGCAGATCCCATACAACATGGGAACAAGATTTT